>NC_084602.1:36557391-36767391 GCF_033807715.1 Cololabis saira
AGACTAAAATGCTCAGACCTTTAGTCGACTGAAACTCGACACGACTAAAAGGAGAATGAACGTGACTAAAACTAATAAAATCTAAAATGATAGCTTGACCCAAAGACTAGACTAAAACTAAGATTGAAACAGGCTGAAAGAAACAACACTACTGTCAACCTAAATGTGAGGGGGGGTCTGACTCTGTGGTCTGTGTCCTGCAGAGCACCGTGGACAAGCTGATCAAGAAGACCAACCTGGCGCTGGTGGTGGGGACCAACTCCTGGAGGGAGCAGTTCATGGAGGCCATCACCGTCAGCGCAGGTGAGGAGTTTCAAGTTTGAACTTTTATTTGGGTCTCCATTAGCTGCAGCAAAACTGCAGCTATTGTTCCTGGGGTCCAACACAAAAATAATATACAATATACAGACATAATATACAGACAAAAATTAAAAGCAAACCTAAAGATGTCGTAGAAGAAAAAGAAAAGAAACATAGAAAAGAAAAAAAGTAAAAAAAAAAAAAAAATAGGAAATTCTACTACAAAATATATTCTAGATTTCTGTCAAATAAGACCAGTGCTCTTTTGACACTCACATTAAGGTTACAGTCATTCCGAAACATTTAGATATAATGCATTAAAATACAAAATCATACCTTCTTTAAATAGCATCAACAAATTCAAACATTGTATAGTCATCTACAATGCGTTTAAGTTATAATCACTTATCGTAACTTGAACCCATGACCATTTTTAATAAACCAATAGCTATTTAATAATAATTAAATAAGTTTTATATGTATTTATTTAAGAGATGTTTCTTCACTAATAATTTAAATTCTTTTATGCTAGTAGTTCACTCTAAGTGATTGGGAAGTTAGTTCCATTCATACATAGCTCTGTACATCACCGTTCTCTGACTATAATTTGTCTTTGTTTTTGGCAGCGTCTCGTGCTATAGCTGTGATTTTCTGAACTGTAACATAGTTTTCTGTGTAGAACTTGCAGGGTTTTCGATATGGATATATTTCTTATAAATATTAATAATGAATAGCGTAATCTTTCCCTTACCATTAACCAGCTGAGATTTCTATGCATTTTAAATACACTTGTTCTGAAATCACAACCAAGGACAATGCGAACTGCTCTATTTTGTACTATTTGAAGTTTATTGATCACGTCTGCTGTGGCGTTTGACCAGACCACTGGGCAGTAGTCAAAGGAGTGACCTCAGGCCCGGCCTGTCCGCCGCGCCGCTGCGGCGCCAGCGGCATCAGACCCGCGGCGGCCCCGCCGAGGCCTCGGCCCGTCACGCTGGTGCTGAAATATTTAATCCAGCGCTGCTCTTTAATTTTTCACGAGCCTTCCTTGGCTGACGAGCTCACGCAGCTCGCTCCGATCTGACACTTTGAATCATGACGGCGTCCCCCGGCTGTCCGACGACGGCCCTGCTAGCTACTGGGACGCAGAGGAGCTAGTCAGCGTTGCTGATGGAATATGGCAGCTTCCAGGACACGAAACACAACCCCCCAAAACACGACAAATGCTCACATTCTCCTTCATTTAGGACCAGAATTGCGTCCAGACGTATGTTCTCTTTGCAATCCTTCTGTTTCCAACTCAAGAACAGAGTTAATTCTTTACACTTAAAGCCTCTTCTGCCTCTTATGATTGGCCCGGTACATTCTGTACCAGCAGGGACAGGAGTGAACGGGAGACATACTTTCTGTGATCACAAAAATTATGTTTGTCCATTGCATAAGTGCCAGTTAAAGTTAAACAGTTAAAGAGATAATCAAACTTAGTAAAACTGGTGATAAAAAGTGTCCAAAACATTATTGAAACCTGGAAAAGAGGAAGTGAACCAGCATCTTCCAGGACGCGTCAAAGATGGCAACACCAAGCAATTGATCCTAGCTTTCTTTCTTGTACAATCGGTGTAGTTTGGTGTAGGATTCGTGTAGCTCGGTGTAGGATTGGTGTACTCTGGTGTAGGATTGGTGTAGTTTGGTGTAGGATTGGTGTACTCTGGTGTAGGATTGGTGTACTCTGGTGTAGGATTGGTGTAGCTTGTGTAGGATTGGTGTACTCTGGTGTAGGGTTGGTGTAGTTTGGTGTAGGATTGGTGTACTCTGGTGTAGGATTGGTGTACTCTGGTGTAGGATTGGTGTAGCTTGTGTAGGATTGGTGTACTCTGGTGTAGGGTTGGTGTAGTTTGGTGTAGTTTGGTGTAGGATTGGTGTACTCTGGTGTAGGATTGGTGTAGCTTGTGTAGGATTGGTGTACTCTGGTGTAGGGTTGGTGTAGTTTGGTGTAGGATTGGTGTACTCTGGTGTAGGATTGGTGTAGCTTGTGTAGGATTGGTGTACTCTGGTGTAGGGTTGGTGTAGCTTGTGTAGGATTCGTGTACTCTGGTGTAGGTTGGTGTAGTTTGGTGTAGGATTGGTGTACTCTGGTGTAGGATTGGTGTACTCTGGTGTAGGGTTGGTGTACTCTGGTGTAGGATTGGTGTACTCTGGTGTAGGTTGGTGTAGTTTGGTGTAGGATTGGTGTACTCTGGTGTAGGTTGGTGTACTCTGGTGTAGGGTTGGTGTAGTTTGGTGTAGGATTGGTGTAGGCGGCTGTATGTAGCTGTTGGTTGGTGCAGGTCGGTGTAGGTTGGTGTAGTTTTGGGTAGGATTTGTGTAGTTTGGTATAGTTTGGTGTAGTTTGGTGCAGTTTGGTGCAGGTTGGTGTAGTTCAGTGTAGTTTGGTCTAGGTTGGTGTAGTTTTGGGTAGGATTGGTGTAGTTTGGTGTAGTTTGGTGCAGGTTGGTGTAGTTTTGGGTAGGATTGGTGTAGTTTGGTATAGTTTGGTGCAGGTTGGTGTAGGTTGGTGTAGTTTTGGGTAAGATTGGTGTAGTTTGGTATAGTTTGGTGCGCGTTGGTGTAGGTTGGTGTAGTTTTGGGTAGGATTGGTGTAGTTTGGTGTAGGTTGGTGTAGTTTTGGGTAGGATTGGTGTAGTTTGGTGTAGTTTGGTGTAGTTTGATGCAGGTTGGTGCATGTCGGTGCATGTTGGTCTTCACCACACTTTTAGACAGAGTGAAATCGTCGCTTCGGGCTGAAAAGAAAAGAATGAAATAAGTGTTCTTGTTCTTTTTCCTCTCCTCTGTCATCCCCTTCTTCCTCCCTCTTTACACTCTCGGATTCATCGTCTCCTTGTCTTTCCATCTCTCTGCTTCCTCCCTCCCTCCCTCTGCTCTTCTTCTCTCGCACTTCTGCCCGAAAGACGAGGACGAGGACGAAACGGGGGAGGAGCGTCTCCCGTCCTGCTTCGACTACGTCATGCACTTCCTCACCGTCTTCTGGAAGGTGCTGTTCGCCTGCGTCCCCCCCACCGACTACCTGAACGGCTGGGCCTGCTTCGTGGTGTCCATCGCCATCATCGGCCTGCTGACCGCCGTCATCGGCGACCTGGCGTCCCACTTCGGCTGCACCATCGGCCTCAAGGACTCAGTGACCGCCGTGGTGTTCGTGGCCCTCGGCACGTCGGTGCCAGGTGAGTCCAGGAGCGGCGGAGGGGACGAGGACGTCTCAGGTTCACCACCTTAAAGGTTGTTGTTGGCTGATAGATTATGTTCTTCGTTGATCTCAAAAGAGTTCTGACCCATCGGGTTCTGAACCAGAGCCCCTGGGGGACGCCTTGGGGGTCTGGTACCAGGATGTAAAGGGTTTTCATGAGTTGGACAGATGACTCGTTTATTTGTGGCGTATACCAATGGGTACGTTGCCTGTTGCATGTTCTAGGCCATTCTATGCTATTCTACGCCATTCTTCACCGTTCTAAGCCATTCTACGGCATTTTGCACCATTCTATGCCTTTCTACGCAATTCCATGCCATTCTAGGTCATTCTACACCATTCTTTGCCATTGTATGCCATTCTATGCCATTCTACACCATTATAGGCTATTATAGGCCATTATATGCCATTCTACACCATTCTATGCCATTCTACAACATTCTAGACAACTCTACACCATTCTACGCAATTCTACGCCATTTTACGCCATTCTACACCATTGTTTGCCATTCTACGCCATTATACACCATTCTATTCCATTCTACACCATTCTATGCCATTCTATGCCATTCTATTCCATTCTAGGCCATTCTATGCCATTCTACACCATTCCATGCCATTCTATGCCATTCTACACCATTCTATTCCATTCTAGGCCATTCTATGCCATTCTACGCCATTCTACACCATTCCATGCCATTCTATGCCATTCTACACCATTCTATTCCATTCTAGGCCATTCTACACCATTCTACGCCATTCTATGCGAATTTTACGCCATTCTACACCATTCCATGCCATTCTATGCCATTCTACACCATTCTATTCCATTCTACACCATTCTACACCATTCTACGCCATTATGTGCAAATTTTACACCATTCTTTGCCATTCTACGCCGTCTACGCCATTCTACACCATTCTATGGCATTCTACAACAGCTGTAAGTTGGAGATGCGTTCAGTTTGGTCTGTGGTCGTTTAGAACACGCCAAGTACGTCTACGTATGCCACGTCTACGTGTGTTGGAGCTACACATCGGTTCGAAGCTCGTAACTCCTTGGTTAGGAATAAGTTCTGGGGACGCGAGACATTACCACGACGTATGTCGACTTACTAGTAACTTGTGTCAATGATTGCATAACTTACCGGGGCGTATGTGTGCCGGTACACGTTAAGAAATCTTGTGCATGGTTTATTCGATGACCTTGCCGTACTACGACGTATGCCAGCGTGCGTCATCCTGCTCCTAACTTGTGCTAAACCTGCCCATAACTAAGTTTTCACACGTCGCTGGCTAAACACTCATGGCATGACAGGCTGCCACTTTTTATATATATATATATATATATATATATATATATATATATATATATATATATATATATATATTTATTCATATTGTTTCATTGTGTTTTCTATCATCTGAAGTCAGGCACCACGCTTCCCTGCATGCTGCACGCTATATTTAGGAAATATACCTTCATTATTCTGGTTTGGACAAGGTTCACGCCAATAACGCCGGCGTTTTCTGAAAATGCATCTCTGTGAATTTTTCTCTCTTTTAGTATTCCAAGGAGTTTTGTTTTTTTTATGTCAAACCGCATTTGTAGCAAAAAGATTTCCAGCGGAGCTGAATCTTAGTTCACTGGATCAAGTTACCCATCAAGTGGATGGATGGATGCAGGGTTGGATGGATGGATGGATGGATGGATGGATGGATGGATGGATGGATGGATGGATGGATGGATGGATGGATGGATGGATGGATGGATGGATGGATGGATGGATGGATTAATAGATAGATGGATGGAAGGATGGATAGATAACGTGTCCTCTGTCTCCACAGACACCTTTGCCAGCAAGGTGGCGGCCGTGCAGGACACGTACGCCGACGCCTCCATCGGCAACGTGACGGGCAGCAACGCCGTCAACGTGTTCCTGGGCATCGGCGTGGCCTGGTCGGTGGCCGCCATCCACTGGCACATGAAGGGCAAGCCGTTCGTGGTGGAGGCCGGCTCGCTGGCCTTCTCCGTCACGCTCTTCACCATCTTCGCCTTCCTGGCCGTGTCGGTGCTGCTGTACCGGCGGCAGGCCCACATCGGCGGGGAGCTGGGGGGGCCCCGGGGCCACAGACTGGCCACCTCCGCCTTCCTCTTCAGCCTCTGGTTCCTCTACATCCTGTTCTCCAGCCTGGAGGCCTACTGTCACATAGAGGGCTTCTGAGCCGCCGCCCCGTCGCCACGGGGACGCCGCCCCGTCGCCACGGAGACGCACCGGAGAAGAGTTCTCACCGTGGAATCTGGACCGGTCTTGAAAGCTTGGAAACAACAGAGGAGGCGGTTCTGGGGATTCCCCCCCCCACCCCCAACCCCTTCTGTAAGGATGCTCGGCCAGACCGGGGGGGCCGTGGTGCCCCCCCCCCCAGGGTCCTCAGGCCCGGCTACAGCTGGGATTGGGTTACCAACGAGTCCAAAGGATGCCGACGCCACCAGAGGTCTATATTTTTCTCAACATCAGACGAGAAACGACTTTTTCAACAAAAAAAAAAGTATTTTGGGGATAAAAACGCGGAAAAAATAAATGAAACCAAAAAAAAAACACTCTTAAGAGGAATCAAAGAACTATTTTCTGATCTAATAACAAAAGATTATAATGAAAATGGAAATATGTGGTAGAAAAGGATGGGATGGGGGGGGGGGCGGTTCATAGTATTTATTTTTTATTTGCATAGTTTCTTAAGGAGCACTGCAGAGGAATCAGAAATCACGCGATGAAGACGAGGAGGAGGAGGAGCGAAGACGACGGCGTGGACTCAAACTGCCCTGGACATTACTTACTTACTCTTAACGTATCTATATATAATATATTTCCATATTTTCTGTATATTTTGAATATTTGTTTAAATGTGGTCACGTTCTGCTCTAACGGAGGATTGCTGTGGCTAACCGCTAACCGCGGGGGTGGGCGGGGGGTGGGGGTCCTCACCTTTATAAGAGTTACGTATCTTGCCTAGGTAAAAGTATGACATTGTGTTTTATTTATTTATTTACCGATATCTTGTTCTCACTCGACTTTTCACCTTTTCAGTCAGAAATTTAAGAAAAGGACAAAAAAAAAAACAACAAAAAAAAAAACAAACATGTTGCTGCAGAGAAAACTTCCGAGGTATTTTTGTACGGTTCCTTCGGCGCACTTTGCTGTGTAGTTCTCGTACGTTTGTCCCTCTGGGCTGAGCAGTGCCTGTGGAGGGGTGGGGGGGGCCCCGGGGGGGCCACGGCCGCCCGGGCCCGGCCACCGGCTCGGAGCTCCCCTGGAGACACGTCCATCGGGGTTCTCGACCCTTTTCTAAAGCTGCATTAATCCGTCTCTTTATTTTTCTGCGGTCTTTTTTAACTTTGTACCCGGGAGAGTCCTCGCGACGCCCCGCGCCCTCGGCTGCCGGCCCACGTTGTCGCTGCGCAGCCGCGGCGACGGCGGGGGTTTGTTCCACCCGTGTTTTCCTTACCTACCGTAGTTTCAGATCTGGTGTTTGCAAAACGTCGTTTTTATACTCTCGAAGAGACCGCCTCCGTCATCCTCCTTTCCTCCGAGGAGGCCGGTACGCCCTGAGCCACGCCCCTCCACGCCAAAACTGAGCTGCATTTTATTTGAAATGTCAACTTTGTACATAAAGCATCGCACTTGAGAGCTTGAAACAGTCGCCACGCTGAAGAAAACAAAGCAACCAGCCCACACCGACAAACTTTTTTATCTATCTGAATCTGCTCTGTGTTGCAATTCCACTTCTGACCACATGGGGGCAACTGAGGGCAGAACCACTGCACATACAAAACTGTGATGATAATAATGATAATAGTAATGATGATGATAATATTTTTTTTTTGATTTTGAGTTTTTTTATTTCGGTCCATTTGGATACAACATAATACAACATAATAAATAGTCCAATATTTTAAATGGCACCGAAAAGGTATAGGCTGAAGCCAAGGCTTATTATGCCTACCCTTTTATGAACCTCGACTCAGGAGGTTTTATACAAAACAAAACTAATCATTTGGGTTCAAACATTGAAAATGAATGTATATATTGGACAAGTAACAAGTAAGCAAAGACAAAAAAACACAGACGAAAACAAAACTGTGATGATAATAATGATAATAATTAGTGATTCACCGAAATTAAAATTTGTGGCCGAAACCAAAACCGAAAATAATAATAAACACTTGGCCGAATACCGAACATGGTTCTTCGCAGTTTTGATTTATTTTGCCAATTTTTTCACCATTGTATAAATCAAATAAATTTGATTTAGGCATGCTTTTAAAAGAAAAAAATCTTTTACAAAATTACAAGGTAGAAAATATTTATTAAACATAAAAAACTGAACATTTTTTACTTTCCCAGCATTATGTTGTTTTGGTTCCACCTCCTGGTGAATGTTAGGTAAAATTCTTATGTGGTTACCTTTTGGTTGGGCAACGATTTATGTTTGTGGTGCAACCGTTACGGGAGCGGCCAGTCTATTTCCTTATATTACAACGCCGTTATTAATTGTTCGTTTTTTTCCCACTTATTCCACCGAACACCGAAAGTGTTTTTTTTGCCATTTTCAGCCGAACAATTTCGGTTACCGAACAATCGGTGCATCACTAATGATAATAATAATGATGATAATAATAATGATGATGATGACCGTACTCCCTTGTAATACCATTTTTCACCACTAGAGATGCAGTTTATTGTGTTTTTCACCAGGCGGCTGCATCCAGTACTCACACAAACCACGTTCTCATCGGACCCCAGGCTCCAGAAGTGAGTCGATCCCTGTTTTAAAATGTCCAACAACTTTCCAGCATTAAAAAAGTCATATATTTTTAGAAAATTCCTTTCTTCAGAAAACAAACTAAATCCTCAGCTGGGAGATCTCCCGTAACGGTGGTTAGCTAGCTTCCGTGTTTGCTCGTATTTTGGCGTGAAGCCGCGTCAGCCAGTGTCGGTTCCTGCCAATATGGCGCCTTACAGAGGTGAAAGAAGCTGCAAAAGCACTTCAGAAAACCAGTCAGTGACTTCACCAATGAGTTGTCCAGTTCGTCTTATACAGTCTGTGGGGCTGACACATATACTTTCTGGTGAAACTCTTCCCCCATGTGGTCATGAGTGGAATTACACCCAGTTTTAATTTCACCCACTTTTCCTCACATTTCATTACAATGTTATTCATATTTCAATTTTATTTGAAGGAATATTTAATTATTATTAAGAAGTTTTTGTCTTGTGTTTGCGGTTTTTGGTCATTACTGTCAGCAAAAAGGGGCCGGACTAACTTTTGTCACGTGCTTTTACTTAACAGCACCATGTCACACAGAAATGGGGCGAGACCAAGAACGAACCGAGGAAGAGTAAATCTCTTTCCTATAGAGGTCTAGCTGTACGACGGAGTATTAGGGCCAAACTAAGAAAAAAAAAGGAAATAAAGTCATAATAATATGAGAATAAAGTCGTAAAATTAGGAGAATAAAGTCATAATGTTGCGAGAATAAAGTCGTAATATTTTGAGAATAAAGTCGTAATATTACGAGAATAAAGTCGTAATATTATGAGAATAAAGTCGTAATATTACAAGAATAAAGTCGTAATATTACGAGAATAAAGTCGTAATATTAAATATATTATAAATATATAAATATAACTTCACAAGATGCTCAATATTCAACATTTTAACACACTCTTCCTGTTAGAGTTATCATAAATTAACACTTTATTCTTGTAATATTACAACTTTATTCTCATAAATTACGACTTTATTCTCGTAATTTTACGACTTTATTCTTGTAATATGACGACTTTATTCTCATAATATTACGACTTTATTCTCATAATATTACGACTTTATTCTCATCATATTATGACTTTATTCTCGTAATTTTACGACTTTATTCTCATCATATTATGACTTTATTCTCGTAATTTTACGACTTTATTCTCATATTATGACTTTATTCTTGTAAATCGTAATAAGACGACTTCATTCTCGTAATGTTACGATTTTATTCTCGTAATGTTACGACTTTATTCTCATTATATTATGACTTTATTCTCGTAATTTCCCTTTTTTTTGTCTTAGTTTGGCCCTAATACTCGTGGTACGTGGTATAGCTGAGATAAAAACTGTAAAAATTCCTTTGTGTAGTTTAAAAGTCCTGCACCAACAATATTCTCCAAAAGGTTTTACAGTCGTGAAACTAACACATGAGTCCTTTTTTTTTTTTCTTGTCTTCAGAGACACTTGAAATATCCACCATATCTGTCTGGGTTTTTAAATCACATGGTTGTTCCATGAAAGTGAAGCAGATACACAAACAGACTGGATTATTGTGTGAGGTCTGGCGACATCTAGTGGCGGCTCCGCAGATTGCAGTCGGCTGAAAGACCCGGATTCTTCAACCTTTGCCTTCCAGCCCAGGAGGAGACTTGATTTTAGTCACGAGAAGCATAGAAATATGTAAAACTTGGTGTCACAATAAGATTTGACCCTTTTCAGAGCTCCTTCTTCTTCTTCTTCTTCTTCTTCTTCTTCTTCTTTAGCAGCAGAAACACTTGATGAAACATAGAAGACAACTCAGTCCCATGACTCGCAGCTGCAACACCAAAACCAACGTTTTAACGATTTTCTTCACCCGATCAATAAACTTTTGTGGCTTTTTCCGACTTTGATAATGAATAGTTGTTTAGTTTTATCTCTTGTTCCGCTGATATATGTGATTTCCTGGCGCCTCGGTGGAGCGGAGCGAGGAGGTGACGTCGGGTTTGTTGGTTTTTTACACTTGCAGACTCACATCACAGTTCAGTTCAGGTGTCGTCTTCCGGTACACGTCCCGTTCATGGCCTTTTCCCCCGGTACAGAACGTACAACACCAATCACGACGGATCTAGGGGGGGGGGGGGGGGGGGGTTTAAGCGGCGACTCATGCAGGAGCCTCTGCTGCAGACAGCCGAGACGTCTTCCACTCGCCCTCACCTATGACCCATGGAGTCCAGAGGCGGCTTCTCCTGAGTTCCTTACCGGTTTTGTCCCAACTGAAGTCTCAGTTCTGCATCTCAAAGAGGAAGAGGATGAACGTCTCCTCCTCCGACTCTCTCTAATCTCTCAAAAAGCTTGCCGTGACACGTCTCCGGTTTAACATTTACAGAAAGGTGATTTTTGCCCCCAGAAATCATTATTTTGTGTTTTTAAGGTTGGCATATGTTTGTCCATCAACAAAACCCCCAACAGAAGCGTTTTATTGGCCAGTCAGATGTTGGATCCTTTAAAAATCACCAGAGAGAATTCCAAAGAGGTCTTCTACTTTACAAAAAAAGAGTGCTCAGAAGATTCATCTAAGTCGTGTGACGAAGGTGCTCTTTGGTGGGAAAAAGGATATCTAAATAATATAAATAATATAAAGAGCTCTGTAGCGCCGTCCAGAGGGGAGGAGGTCAAGCAGACTGTGTCCTGGTGTGAGGGGTCTGCAAAAATGTTACCTGCCCGTTTCCTGTTCCTGGACCGGTACAGGTCCTGGATAAATGGGAGGTTAGTCCCAGTTATCCTCTCTGCAGACCTGATTGTCCGTTGCAGTCGGTGCCTGTCTAGTTTGGTGGCTGATCTGAACCAGACAGTGATGGAAGAGCAGAGAACAGACTGGATTATGGCAGAGTAGAACGTGACCAGCAGCTGCTGTGGCAGATGTCAAGAAGAAGAAGAAGAAGAAGAAGCAGCGATGGACCTGAGTCTTGAAATGATTTTGTTCTGGTATCAACCCGTCCCGTCTCAGCCCGAAGTGCATTATGGGGATTTGGAGCGAGTGCTCTCCGGGTTTCGCCGAACAACTCGTCAGTAAATTCTGCCGTTCAACTGCATCTCAGTGAAAAAGCACAAACGTGAGTCACGTCCTCGCGGACTGGTTCGGATGGCGCCCGGTCGGGTCACCGACCTTTCCCCAGATGTTTCCTCAGAAACAGCTGCAGATCAAACTGCAGAATAGTCCAGATTTCCCCCCAACATGATTTTGGACCCGGAACTGAACCAGAAACCCTGAAAACCTGCGTCATCTGCTGCAAATTAGAGTCTAATTCAGGGGTGTCAAACATACGGCCCGCGGGCCGGATCCGGCCCCCAAGGAGGTTCGATCAGGCCCGCGGGATAATTTAAAAGTGAAAAAAATTTATAAAAGACATGGAATTAAAATTTTTAATAAGATGCAATTCATGTATTATCCGCTAGGGGGCGCACTGTTTTGATCAGAGTAGAAGACGACAGCGGTATCAATGCGCCATCTGCTTCTTTATAAATCTCATTTAATCTTAAAGTGCATTGCTATATTTTTCAATACCAATTAATTGTTGAAGTTGCGTGCCTTTGCACAATCAGTGGGATCAGTTACAATGATAAAATGTGAATGATAAAAGTAAATTGCACATTTGTCTAAGGAAATATGAGGTGTTCCATGAAATGTTTTGTAAAAGGAATGTTCATCGAATTTTAACATTTTCCTAATATTCTTGCCCTTTTTTACACCAAAACAAAGGAAAGACATGATATTTTGAGTGTGACTTCCATACATGCTATATGGGCCGTATGTGGCCCACGATGTGAAATGAGTTTGACACCCCTGGTCTAAATGTTTGTTTAATGAGTTTTTATCTGCTTTATTTTCACGTCTTTCCCAACGTGGTTCGGTCCCGGAGACACTTCTGGTCCGTCTTCTCCTGAAAAAGACACATTAACATTCAAATCTCCAAAGAACAAGCAGAACAAAGTACTTTACAGTCGCCATCGTTGCTTTTTACCTCGTTCTTTTATACTGATATGACTCAATTCTCTCCTTTTATCATCATTTTACACTTTAAATTACATTATAAATAATACTTTTTATCATTTATGGGCTAGACTTTGTTTTACTGCCCGACATCTTCAGACTGACAAGTTGGTTTTAATGTTATTGTTTCTTAATATTTCACCAAGCGACAACAATTGTGTTAAAGGGGACATATTATGACTGAATTCAGATGTACTTTGCTTTAGATCTTATAAGTGATGACCAAATTGAAACCTGACACCGTTTTGGTGTCAGGTTTTGGCCCCGCCCAATATCTGGCTCCGCCCCCTAAACTAGCTGATTCAACCAGAATTATAAAAAGACGGACTGCTGAACTGAGTCTGCGATATTTGAGCGACGCTTGTCAAGGATGCTTCATTAAAACCTCAGGAAACGGTGTGACCTTCCAGATAAACAGGATAATAATATGTCTCCTTTAGAACAACACAGTTACGACTCCAGATGCACGTTTTTCCTTGTTTTTTTTTTTTTATCTTAATCTAAAACTGTTTCTAAGGAGCGACGCAGCAGTTTGAGTACATTTCTCATTGTGTTAAAAGAGTAGTTTTACCTCCCACCAGCTTTTTCAGCTATGAATTCTGACTTTTATCCTTGTATTTATGAATTTATTCAATCTGATGTCACAAAAAGTGGGCGGACCCTGACTGACTCGTAACTCAGAATCTTCGGCTAATTTCTTGAGTTAGATGCAGTTTTGTTTTTTGGACATGCTGTGAAAATAACTGGTGGTTCAATTCAACTCTCCCCCGACACACACACACACACACACACACACACACACACACACACACACACACACACACACACACACACACATCATTGTTTCTGCACACTGTTGAAATAAAAGGGACTGTTGGTTCGATCGCTTGAGAAGTTGACTGTTTTTTACTCATTGCACTGAATTCTGTTTTGGTTTCAGGGAATTATGCATGGATTTAACCTCACGTTGAATGTTCTGTTGTGTTTTGTTTATTTTGTTTTTGAGGTGGGTCAACAACTAAATAAAAGACACTACTTGAAGACAATGAAAAGCTTCCATGTTTGTCTTTACGTTACCTGTTAACTGGTTTATGACGCGCGTTCAGATTTAAACGCGGTTTATAAGCTTGCAGCTGTGCACGTAACCTTCACGTCGTTCTCCAGTTCCACCAGCGAACACTAGGTGGCAGCGCAGCGTGATAACCTGCAGGGCTGAGCGTCCTTCACTTCCTTCATCAAACACGTCATCAGAGCAAATCAGCATTTATGTGACGATGAGCTGATGAAGCTTGAACATCATTTTTACTATCCTCCTACAGAGCTTGAAAACAATGATTAAGTAGTCGTGGCAGATACCTGGAAGGTATGTCTAAGTCAGGGGTCGGCAACCCAAAATGTTGAAAGAGCCATATTGGACCAAAAACACAAAAAACAAATATTTCTGGAGCCGCAAAAAATGAAAAGTCTTGTATAAGCCTTTTTTCATTATATACTTCGAGAAAAAAAGTCGAAATGTCGAGAAAAAAGTTGAAATATCGAGAAAAAAGTCGAAATGTCGAGAAAAAAGTCAAAATTTTGAGAAAAAAAATCGAAATGGCGAGATTAAAAAGGAAAGGAAAAGGAAGAGAAAAAAAGAAAAAGAAGAAAAAAAGGTCAAATATTTTTGAAAAAGCTCCAGAGCGGCGCTAAAGAAACTAGAGCCGCCCTGGTGGCTCTAGAGCCGCGGGTTGCCGACCCCTGGTCTAAGTATTCGTAAGAACTTTCTTGGGTTTCTGGTTGGATGAATAAAGTGACCGTTTTGAGATGTAAATGGAATCCGTTATTATTAGTGACGTCTGCCACGTTGTCGCAGCTCCCTGTTGCTTGCTTCCCTGTTTTTATCACATAGTCTCATAAAGTGATGTCACAGTTCAGTAAGCCCCGCCCCTCAGACCTGCAGATGAACCAATAGCTGTTGAGTACCAGTTCCACAGGGACCAGAGTTCAGACATCTGCACATTCAACGATCCTGGACTCTCATCTGTATGAGAGAGAAAATCCACTCAAAACAATTGTGTGCGTATTATTAGATTTATGCGTAACTTGCTCGAAGTTACGGACAAAACTGTTATTACAAATTCAAAAAGCCTCCTACGCACAAATCGTTAATTGCGCTTGCACAAATCGCCTGATGTACAGGAACAAAGCTATAGATACACACAAATCTATAGTATCAAGGGAAATAATGCTGGACTCAGATGAAAACGCAGATGACCCAGCTTTCCACCAGTCCTTAAATGCACCATGTACAGATTAATCTGCGAGGCTTCATGGAGGAAAAGAGTCTTAAAATCATTTGTGCGTATTTAACATTTTTGGTGTTTAAGAGGCTTTTTGAATTCGTAATTATGGTTTTGTGCGTAACTTCGAGCACAAATCTAGTAATACACATGTTTTGAGTCGATTTTCTCTCCATACATCTGCTTCATGGAAACATTTGAAGTGTGTGTCTGGGGAACCTGAGATGACGTTTACCGGGGATCAACGATGGATTCAGTTTCCTGACAAACACAACGAAGCCAAGCAGATCAAGACACCAACTTTAATGTCCAGACGGTCAACGTGGACGTCTACACATGTTCTGAGGTAAATCCACCAACAATCTTTAATCTCTTATGCTACCTGAAGTTATTTAATCACATGACAATCAGCTAACATTAGATTGTGCACCTGATCCAAACTTTAAATCCAGTGTCGGGAGCTAATAGTGCAGATGAAGCTCTGCCCCCCCAGATGAATGTCCCGCTTTTGAGTTGATGTCACTGTTTTAGTGTTTAGTTCCGATTTTATTTTGAAACTTGTGTCTTTGGGATTCAGTTACGTCTTGACTTCCCTTGTTCCCATCTGCCCTGATTGTCTCGTCAACCCATCTGCTTCTGTCTTGTCTTGTCTTCCCCTGCGGGTCCATACTGTTGCTTCCTCCATGTCTCAGGTCAGATTATTTGAAATGTATTAATGATTATTTTTTATTTATTAGATTATTTTGTTGGGTTCATGTTCTGGTTTTTTGGATCCTGGACTTTTTGGACTTCCTGTCTCCTGGTCTCCTGCACCTGGGTCCTATGCTCCACACCCGTGACAATTAAACTCATTAAAAGTGAATTATTTAATCTTCTAGTGCATGAACAGTGTTGATTGTGGAGGTTAGCCTCCGGTTTCATCTAGTTACCATCTATGTTAAGATATTACACGTATCCAACCACTGAAGTCCCATTTGAATGTTCCTCAACACAGTACTATAACTGGTACTATAACTGGTACTATAACTGGTACTACTGGTACTATAACTGGTAATATAAATGGTACTACAACTGGTACTATAACTGGTACTACTGGTACTATAACTGATAATGGAAAAAAAAAAAAAAAAGAAATGTCCGCCATGTTTTTTTTTTTTGATTCAGTCCGCAAATGACGACGAAAAGCATTCTGGGAAATTTTCATACCCCCTCGCTCGCCAAGTGAGCACCTGAAATCCCTCGATTTGAAGGGGCTATTCTCAGCCCCTCACCCTCGTTATGCCCCCTCCCCCTTGGTGAAAAGAGGAATTGGGACACCACTACCTTCACGGGAACGCGCAAAAGTTAGGGTTCAATTGGGACGCAGCCTATAACTGGTACTATAACTGGTACTACTACTGGTACTATAACTGGTACTATAACTGGTACTACTGGTACTACAACTGGTACTACTGGTACTTTAACTGTACTACTGTAGTAGTGGTACTAGCTCTGTCCTGGGCTGCAGTCTCCATCCTGTGGAGGTGGTGGGGAGAGGAGGATGGTGGCTAAACTGTCACCTGTCAGCACCACGGAGAGCTCAGTCAGCACCATGGAGAGCTCCATCAGGACCATGGAGAGCTCAGTCAGCACCATGGAGAGCTCCATCAATGACCAGCTTCGTCTCCCTCCATGCATCTCTGAGAGGCAGGTCCTCCCCGCTGCCATCAGACTGAACAACCAGGCTGATCACCGTAGCAACGGACAATAATAATAACAACAATAACGTGCAATAACAACATGTGCAATAACAACATGTGCAATATCCGTCTGTCTACCTACTACAACTGGTACTACTGGTACTATAACTAATACTATAACTGGTACTACTGGTACTATAACTGGTACAACTGGTACTATAACTAATACTATAACTGGTACTACTGGTACTATAACTGGTACAACTGGTACTACTGGTACTATAACTGGTACTACTGGTACTATAACTAGTACTATAACTGGTACTACTGGTACTATAACTGGTACTATAACTAGTACTATAACTGGTACTATAACTGGTACTACAACTGGTACTACTGGTACTATAACTGGTACTACAAGTGGTACTACTGGTACTATAACTGGTACTACAACTGGTACTATAACTAATACTATAACTGGTACTACTGGTACTATAACTGGTACTATAACTGGTAGTACTGGTATTACAACTGGTATTATAACTGGTACTACTGGTACTATAAGTAGTACTACAACTGGTACTACTGGTACTATAACTGGTACAACTGGTACTATAACTGGTACTACAAGTGGTACTACTGGTACTATAACTGGTACTACAACTGGTACTATAACTAATACTATAACTGGTACTACTGGTACTATAACTGGTACTATAACTGGTAGTACTGGTATTACAACTGGTATTATAACTGGTACTACTGGTACTATAAGTAGTACTACAACTGGTGTTACGGCCCTGTGGCCTCTGTTTCTGTTTGTGTGTGTGGTTGCTCTGCTCTGCTCTGCATCTTCCCAGGTCCCGCCCCCTGCCTTCCCACTCATTGATCACACCTGCAGCCAAGCAGCCATGATTGGGCGTGGCCAGCTACAAATACCTGGGGAGAGCTGCAGTTCGGGGCTCGGTGTGGGCCTTTGTGTGTGACGAAGCCGTGTGTGTGGCAGGTTTCTCCAGGCTGCGGTCGTTGGAGTCCGGCAGTCCGGCTGATCGGCTCTCCTAGTGGGGGGGAGCCCGCTTTATGTTGTTTTCCCTTTGTTGTTAGTTCTTAATAAATTCACCACAGCTCTGTGAAACATTGGTCTCCTCCTCTTTTATCCTTCGGTTCCCACCTGTGTTACTCCCCTCACGCTCTTATGCCTATGGGGACGTAACATATTTGGGGGCTCGTCCGGGATACGAAGGATAACGAGTGGGTCATTGTTTGGTGGTTTTTCGTGGTGGTGAGTTGTTGCTGGTGTTGGGCAGGTGTGTTTGATGTCTGCTGATTTTGTCTTGCCTGGCCATTGTGTGAACTGCCTCCCCAGAAGTAGATGATTGAGCTGAGTGTCCAGCTGGGCTGACTCAGTCGTCCTTCCTGCGGGCACTCGTTTATTATTTTGTCTTTTTTGTTTTCGGAGCAAATCCTGGGTGGGGATTCAATTCCCTGGTGGGGGTAGGCATTTCAGGGCTCTGGCCGCTGATGTGTGGCCTTTCAAGTGGCCCCGAGCCCGGCACGCTCCAGAAGACAGCTAAGCCAGGCATAGTTTTGGTTAGGTAGGTTCTGGGGAAGTTTGTTTCTGGTCAGGTTGGGCTGTGTGTGTTTGCGGGCATCTATGTGCATTCTGTTCATCACTGGTGGGTGACTCACGGAGGTGTTGAGTGCTAAGCCAGTTGTTTCAGCCTAGCAGTGGCTTTGCTGTTCACTTGGTTAGCTCAGGGCTGTTGTGTTAGTGCTCAACAGGCTAGTCAGTAGCCTGTGGTGTGGTAGCCTTGTGTGGTTAGTCCAGTGGGGACGGTGGTGTATAGTGTGTAATTGTGTTGTGTGTTTGGTGTCCTGGCAAGCATGGCCGCCTTCGACCTGGTTGTGTTTGTGGCTAACCCCACTCTGAGCTTGCTAGAAGCATGTCGAAGGGAGGACCTGCATGCTATTGCTAAACATTATGGCATTCCTGTCTCCACTGCGCTCCGTAAGGGAGAGCTTAGGGATGCTGTTTTAAAGGGGATGGTTGACAAGGGTGTTCACCTGCCTCCAGTGGCTATTGGGGACCAAGGGGAGGGGGCTTCTGTTGTGGCAGAGCCCTCGGGTGCGAGCGGCTCTGTTTCTCAGGGTGGAGAAGGGGCTGAGGTGGGGCGCTCCGCTCCCAGTGAACAGGGGAACGGCAGTGATGGTGAGGGGGAAGAGAAGCCATACACGATGCCGCGCTTTAACCCCCTCTTTGCTGGGTCTACTCCTGGCTCTAGGCTAGATGCCCGGGTGAAGCTGCGTATTGCTCGTCTCCAGATAGAGGCTCAGGACAGGAAAGAGGAGCGAGAGGCTCAGGAACGGAAAGAGGAGCGTGAGTTTAAGCTACAGGTGAAGAAGTTGGAGTTGGAAGCAGAGACTGCGGTTAGGATACGTCAGTTGGAGCTGCAGGGGAGTGAGACCCCTGTCGGCGCTCCTGCTGTAGGTGCACAGTCTCCTGCATACCACCCTCCCAGCTTTGACATCAGTAGGCATATTTCGCTAGTTCCTGCCTTTCGAGAGTCTGAAGTAGAGTCATACTTTGGTGCGTTTGAGCGCATAGCTACTGCCTTACACTGGCCAGCTGACGTGTGGGCCATCCTGCTGCAGTGTAAGTTGACTGGAAGGGCTCAGGAAGCGTGTGCTTCCCTCTCTGTGGAAGACAGCCTTGTGTATGAGAAGGTGAAAGGCGCTGTACTACGTGTGTACGAGCTAGTCCCAGAAGCCTACCGACAGCGGTTCCGCAACCTTAGAAAGACCTCCGGTCAGACATACTCTGACTTTGCTAGGGAGAAAGGGATTCTATTTGACCGTTGGTGTGCTGCCTGTAAGGCTGATGATGTGTCTGTGCGTGAGCTCATGCTGTTGGAGGAGTTTAAGGCCTGTGTTCCAGAGCGTACGGTGGACTATCTCAATGAACAGAGGGTAGCTACTCTACAGCAAGCAGCCTCCTTGGCTGACGAGTTCGCCCTCACACACAAGGCAGTTCTCACTAAACGTGAGTCTTCCCCCTGTGAGTTGGCTGAGAGGGCCACTGATAAGCAGGTCCCTCATGTCCCAGCCTCCCGGTTGAGGGTGAGGACAAATAGGCTGTGTTTCTTCTGCCACAAACCTGGCCACCTGGTTGCAGAGTGCTTAGTTTTGAAACGCGAGCAGCAACTCCTCAGCTCTCAGAGCCGGAGGCCCATGCCATATGGACAGGTGCAGTCGCGGGTCAACTCTGGGCTGGCAAAGCTTAGAGGTGACACATTATCTCACTGTCCAGCACAACCCGGAATCATGAGGAGTTGGGATGGAGGAGGGAAACCTCCAGCTGGCCAGCTGCCTCGATATGGACACAGCCTCCTGGAGGAAGCCAGAGCCAAGATCCGCAACCTAGGGAATGTCATCGAGTCCCAGCAGAACCATGTGGAGGAGCTACAAGAAACGTCAGAACGGTTAACGGAGGAGCTGGAGAGGAAGAAGACAGAGTATGAGGAGAGACTCCTACAGGTCCAGCAGCATCACACCTCCACACTAAAGTCGCAAATCAACAGCAAGGTGTCAATGATCAAACTGCAGAAGCAGCTGACTGACAGGTCCAACACCGTGAAGGAACTGGAAGGTCAGCTCAGAAACATTGCTTATGGCACCAAGGCCTACGCATTGAAACCAAACCTCCAAGCTGAAGACGTCGTGGCTGACGCGCTGTCCCGTGGGTGAGACATTTATTGCACAGTGACAAACCCGGAGGGGTTTGTTTTTATGGGGGGGGGTGTTACGGCCCTGTGGCCTCTGTTTCTGTTTGTGTGTGTGGTTGCTCTGCTCTGCTCTGCATCTTCCCAGGTCCCGCCCCCTGCCTTCCCACTCATTGATCACACCTGCAGCCAAGCAGCCATGATTGGGCGTGGCCAGCTACAAATACCTGGGGAGAGCTGCAGTTCGGGGCTCGGTGTGGGCCTTTGTGTGTGACGAAGCCGTGTGTGTGGCAGGTTTCTCCAGGCTGCGGTCGTTGGAGTCCGGCAGTCCGGCTGATCGGCTCTCCTAGTGGGGGGGAGCCCGCTTTATGTTGTTTTCCCTTTGTTGTTAGTTCTTAATAAATTCACCACAGCTCTGTGAAACATTGGTCTCCTCCTCTTTTATCCTTCGGTTCCCACCTGTGTTACTCCCCTCACGCTCTTATGCCTATGGGGACGTAACACTGGTACTACTGGTACTATAACTAATACTATAACTGGTACTATTGGTATTATAACTAGTACTACAACTGGTACTATAACTGGTACTACTGGTACTATAACTAGTACTACAACTGGTACTACTGGTACTATAACTGGTACTACAACTGGTACTACTGGTACTACTGGTACTATAACTGGTACTATAACTGGTAGTACTGGTATTACAACTGGTATTATAACTGGTACTACTGGTACTATAAGTAGTACTACAACTGGTACTACTGGTACTATAACTGGTACTACAACTGGTACTACTGGTACTATAACTGGTACAACTGGTACTATAACTAATACTATAACTGGTACTACTGGTACTATAACTGGTACTATAACTGGTAGTACTGGTATTACAACTGGTATTATAACTGGTACTACTGGTACTATAAGTAGTACTACAACTGGTACTACTGGTACTATAACTAATACTATAACTGGTACTACTGGTACTATAACTGGTACAACTGGTACTATAACTGGTACTACAAGTGGTACTACTGGTACTATAACTGGTACTACAACTGGTACTATAACTAATACTATAACTGGTACTACTGGTACTATAACTGGTACTATAACTGGTAGTACTGGTATTACAACTGGTATTATAACTGGTACTACTGGTACTATAAGTAGTACTACAACTGGTACTACTGGTACTATAACTGGTACTACAACTGGTACTACTGGTACTATAACTAATACTATAACTGGTACTACTGGTACTATAACTGGTACAACTGGTACTACAACTGGTACTACTGGTACTATAACTAATACTATAACTGGTACAACTGGTACTACAACTGGTACTACTGGTACTATAACTGGTACTACAACTGGTACTACTGGTACTATAACTGGTACTATAACTGGTAGTACTGGTATTACAACTGGTATTATAACTGGTACTACTGGTACTATAAGTAGTACTACAACTGGTACTACTGGTACTATAACTGGTACTACAACTGGTACTACAACTGGTACTACTGGTACTATAACTAATACTATAACTGGTACTATTGGTATTATAACTGGTACAACTGGTACTATAACTGGTACTACTGGTACTATAAGTAGTACTACAACTGGTACTACTGGTACTATAACTGGTACTACAACTGGTACTACTGGTACTATAACTGGTACTATAACTGGTAGTACTGGTATTACAACTGGTACTACTGGTACTATAACTGGTACTACTGGTACTATAACTAATACTATAACTGGTACTATAACTGGTAGTACTGGTATTACAACTGGTACTATAACTGGTACTACTGGTACTATAACTGATAATGGAAAAAAAAAAAAAAAAGAAATGTCCGCCATGTTTTTTTTTTTTGATTCAGTCCGCAAATGACGACGAAAAGCATTCTGGGAAATTTTCATACCCCCTCGCTCGCCAAGTGAGCATCTGAAATCCCTCGATTTGAAGGGGCTATTCTCAGCCCCTCACCCTCGTTATGCCCCCTCCCCCTTGGTGAAAAGAGGAATTGGGACATTACCTTCACGGGAACGCGCAAAAGTTAGGGTTCAATTGGGACGCAGCCTATAACTGGTACTATAACTGGTACTACTACTGGTACTATAACTGGTACTATAACTGGTACTACAGCTGGTACTACTGGTACTACAACTGGTACTACTGGTACTATAACTGTACTACTGTAGTAGTGGTACTAGCTCTGTCCTGGGCTGCAGTCTCCATCCTGTGGAGGTGGTGGGGAGAGGAGGATGGTCGCTAAACTGTCACCTGTCAGCACCACGGAGAGCTCAGTCAGCACCATGGAGAACTCAGTCAGGACCATGGAGAGCACCATCAGCACCATGGAGAGCTCCATCAGCACTATGGAGAGCTCCATCAGCACTATGGAGAGCTCCATCAGCACCATGGAGAGCTCCATCAGCACTATGGAGAGCTCCATCAGCACCATGGAGAGCTCCATCAGCACCATGGAGAGCTCCATCAGCACTATGGAGAGCTCCATCAGCACCATGGAGAGCTCCATCAGCACTATGGAGAGATCCATCAGCACCATGGAGAGCTCCGTCAGCACTATGGAGAGCTCCGTCAGGACCATGGAGAGCACCATCAGCACCATGGAGAGCTCCATCAGCACTATGGAGAGCTCCATCAGCACTATGGAGAGCTCCATCAGCACCATGGAGAGCTCCATCAGCACTATGGAGAGATCCATCAGCACCATGGAGAGCTCCATCAGCACTATGGAGAGCTCCATCAGCACTATGGAGAGCTCCGTCAGGACCATGGAGAGCACCATCAGGACCATGGAGAGCTCCATCAGCACTATGGAGAGCTCCGTCAGGACCATGGAGAGCTCAGTCAGCACCATGGAGAGATCCATCAGGACCACGGAGAGCTCAGTCAGCACCACGGAGAGCTCCATCAGCACTATGGAGAGATCCATCAGCACCATGGAGAGCTCCGTCAGCACTATGGAGAGCTCCGTCAGGACCATGGAGAGCACCATCAGCACCATGGAGAGCTCCATCAGCACTATGGAGAGCTCCATCAGCACTATGGAGAGCTCCATCAGCACCATGGAGAGCTCCATCAGCACTATGGAGAGATCCATCAGCACCATGGAGAGCTCCATCAGCACTATGGAGAGCTCCATCAGCACTATGGAGAGCTCCGTCAGGACCATGGAGAGCACCATCAGGACCATGGAGAGCTCCATCAGCACTATGGAGAGCTCCGTCAGGACCATGGAGAGCTCAGTCAGCACCATGGAGAGATCCATCAGGACCACGGAGAGCTCAGTCAGCACCATGGAGAGCTCCGTCAGGACCATGGAGAGCTCAGTCAGCACCATGGAGAGCTCCATCAGGACCATGGAGAGCTCCATCAGCACCATGGAGAGCTCAGTCAGGACCATGGAGAGCTCCATCAATGACCAGCTTCGTCTCCCTCCATGCATCACTGAGAGGCAGGTCCTCCCCGCTGCCATCAGACTGTACAGCCAGGCTGATCACCGTAGCAACAGACAATAATAATAACAACAATAACGTGCAATAACAACATGTGCAATAACAACATGTGCAATATCCGTCTGTCTACCTACAACAACTGGTACTACTGGTACTATAACTAATACTATAACTGGTACTACTGGTACTATAACTGGTACAACTGGTACTATAACTAATACTATAACTGGTACAACTGGTACTATAACTGGTACAACTGGTACTATAACTGGTACAACTGGTACTATAACTAATACTATAACTGGTACTATTGGTACTATAACTGGTACAACTGGTACTAAAACTAATACTATAACTGGTACAACTGGTACTATAACTGGTACTACAACTAATACTATAACTGGTACTACTGGTACTATAACTAATACTATAACTGGTACTACTGGTACTATAACTGGTACAACTGGTACTATAACTAATACTATAACTGGTACTACTGGTACTATAACTGGTACTACTGGTACTATAACTGGTACTACAACTGGTACTACTGGTACTATAACTGGTACTATAACTGGTACTACAACTGGTATTACTGGAACTACAACTGGTACTACTGGTACTATAACTGGTACTACTGGTACTATAACTAGTACTATAACTAGTACTACTGGTACTATAACTGGTACTATAACTAGTACTATAACTGGTACTACAACTGGTACTACTGGTACTATAACTGGTACTATAACTGGTACTACTGGTACTATAACTGGTACTACAACTGGTACTACTGGTACTATAACTGGTACTATAACTGGTAGTACTGGTATTACAACTGGTACTATAACTGGTACAACTGGTACTATAACTAGTACTACTGGTACTATAACTAGTACTACTGGTACTATAACTGGTACTACTGGTGCTATAACTGGTACTACAACTGGTATTACTGGAAATACAACTGGTACTATAACTGCTACTACTGGTACTATAACTGGTACTACTGGTGCTATAACTGGTACTACTGGTACTACAACTAGTACTATAACTGGTCCTACTGGTACTATAACTAGTACTACTGGTACTACAACTGGTACTACTGGTACTATAACTGGTACTACTGGTACTATAACTGATACTACAACTGGTACTACTGGTACTATAACTGGTACTACAACTGGTACTACTGGTACTATAACTGGTACTACAACTGGTACTACTGGTACTACAACTGGTACCACAACTGGTACTACTGGTACTACAACTGGTACTATAACTGGTACTACAAATGGTACTACTGGTACTATAACTGCTAGTACTGGTACTACAACTGGTACTATAACTGGTACAACTGGTACTACAACTGGTACAACTGGTACTATAACTGGTACTACAACTGGTACTACAATTGGTACTACTGGTACTACAACTGGAACTAATGGTACTATAATTGGTACTCTAACTAGTACTACTTGTACTATAACTGGTACTATAACTGGTAGTACTGGTATTACAACTGGTACTACTGGTACTATAACTAGTACTATAACTGGTACTATAACTGGTACTACAACTGGTACTATAACTGTTAGTACTGGTATTACAACTGGTACTACTGGTACTATAACTGGTACTACAACTGGTACTAATGGTACTACTGGTATTATAACTGGTACTATAACTAGTACTATAACTGGTACTACAACTGGTACTACTGGTACTATAACTGGTACTACAACTGGTACTAATGGTACTATAACTGGTACTACAACTGGTAGTACTGGTACTATAACTGGTACTACTGGTACTATAACTAGTACTACAACTGGTACTACTGGTACTATAACTGGTACTACTGGTAATATAACTGGTACTACTGGTACTACAACTAATACTATAACTGGTACTATAACTGGTACTATAACTGGTACTACAACTGGTACAAGTGGTTCTACTACTGGTACTATAACTGGTACTACTGGTACTATAACTGGTACTACTGGTACTATAACTGGTACTACTGGTACTATAACTGGTACTACAAATGGTACTATAACTGGTACTACTGGTAATATAACTGGTACTACTGGTACTACAACTAATACTATAACTGGTACTACTGGTACTATAACTGGTACTACTGGTACTACAACTGGTATTACTGGTACTACAACTGGTACTACTGGTACTATAACTGGTACTGGTACGCACACTGGTATAGTACTACTGGTACTATAACTGGTACTATAACTGGTACTACAACTGGTACTATTGGTAGTATAAATGGTACTACTGGTACTACAACTGGTACTTCAACTGGTACTACAAGTGGTATTATAACTGGTACTACAAGTGGTTCTACTGGTACTACAACTGGTACTATAACTGGTACTACTGGTAATACAACTGGTACTATAACTGGTACTACAATTGGTACTATAACTGGTACTACAACTGGTACTACTGGTACTATAACTGGTACTACTGGTACTACAACAGGTACTATAACTGGTACTACAACTGGTACTACAACTGGTACTACTGGTACTACAACTGGTACTATAACTGGTACTACAACTGGTACTATAATTGGTACTACAACTGGTACTATAACTGGTAGTACTGGTATTACAACTGGTACTACTGGTACTATAACTAGTACTATAACTGGTACTATAACTGGTACTACAACTGGTACTACTGGTACTATAACTGGTACTATAACTGGTACTACTGGTACTATAACTGGTACTATAACTGGTACTACTGGTACTATAACTGGTACTATAACTGGTACTACAACTGGTACTAATGGTACTATAACTGGTACTACAACTGGTACTGCTGGTACTATAACTGGTACTATAACTGGTAGTACTGGTATTACAACTGGTACTACTGGTACTATAACTGGTACTATAACTGGTACTACAACTGGTACTACTGGTACTATAACTAATACTATAACTGGTACTACTGGTACTATAACTGGTACTACAACTGGTATTACTGGTACTATAACTGGTACTACTGGTAATATAACTAGTACTACAACTGGTACTACTGGTACTATAACTGGTACTACTGGTAATATAACTGGTACTACTGGTAATATAACTGGTACTACTGGTACTATAACTGGTACTATAACTGGTACTATAACTGGTACTACAACTGGTACTACTGGTACTATAACTAATACTATAACTGGTACTACTGGTACTATAACTGGTACTACAACTGGTATTACTGGTACTACAAGTGGTTCTACTGGTACTACAACTGGTACTATAACTGGTACTACTGGTACTACAACTGGTACTATAACTGGTAGTACTGGTACTACAACTGGTACTATAACTGGTACTATAACTGGTAATACTGGTACTATAACTGGTACTATAACTGGTAGTACTGGTACTACAACTGGTACTACTGGTATTATAACTGGTACTGCTGGTACTACAAGTGGTTTTACTGGTACTACAACTGGTACTACTGGTACTATAACTGGTACTATAACTGGTAGTACTGGTACTACAACTGGTACTATAACTGGTACTATAACTGGTAATACTGGTACTATAACTGGTACTATAACTGGTAGTACTGGTACTACAACTGGTACTACTGGTACTATAACTGGTACTACTGGTACTATAACTAGTACTACAACTGGTACTACTGGTACTATAACTGGTACTACAACTTTTACTATAACTAGTACTATAACTGGTACAATTGGTTCTACTGGTACTACAACTGGTACTACAACTGGTACTATAACTAGTACTATAACTAGTACTACAACTGGTACTATAACTGGTACTACTGGTACTACAACTGGTACTATAACTGGTACTACTGGTACTATAACTGGTACTATTGGTACTATAACTGGTACTACTGGTACTATAACTGGTACTACAACTGGTATTACTGGTACTACAACTGGTACTACTGGTACTATAACTGGTACTACAACTGGTACTACAACTGATACTATAACTAGTACTATAACTGGTACTACAACTGGTACTATAACTAGTACTACAACTGGTACTACAAGTGGTTCTACTGGTACTACAACTGGTACTATAACTGGTACCATAACTGGTACTACTGGTACTACTGGTACTATAACTGGTACTACTACTGGTACTACAACTGGTACTACTGGTACTATAACTGGTACTACAACTGGTACTACAACTGGTACTATTGGTAGTATAAATGGTACTACTGGTACTACAACTGGTACTTCAACTGGTACTACAAGTTGTATTATAACTGGTACTACTGGTACTACAAGTTGTATTATAACTGGTACTACTGGTAATATAACTGGTACTATAACTGGTACAACAACAGGTACTATAACTGGTACTATAACTCGTACTACTGGTACTACAACAGGTACTATAACTGGTACTATAACTGGTACTACTGGTACTACAACAGGTACTATAACTGGTACTACAACTGGTACTACTGGTACTACAACTGGTACTATAACTGGTACTACAACTGGTACTATAACTAGTACTACAAATGGTACTATAACTGGTACTACTGGTACTATAACTGGTACTACTGGTACTATAACTGGTACTACAACTGGTATTACTGGTACTATAACTGGTACTGGTACGCACACTGGTATAGTACTACTGGTACTATAACTGGTACTATAACTGGTACTACAACTGGTACTATTGGTAGTATAAATGGTACTACTGGTACTACAACTGGTACTTCAACTGGTACTACAAGTGGTATTATAACTGGTACTACAAGTGGTTCTACTGGTACTACAACTGGTACTATAACTGGTACTACTGGTAATACAACTGGTACTATAACTGGTACTACAATTGGTACTATAACTGGTACTACAACTGGTACTACTGGTACTATAACTGGTACTACTGGTACTACAACAGGTACTATAACTGGTACTACAACTGGTACTACAACTGGTACTACTGGTACTACAACTGGTACTATAACTGGTACTACAACTGGTACTATAATTGGTACTACAACTGGTACTATAACTGGTAGTACTGGTATTACAACTGGTACTACTGGTACTACTGGTACTATAACTAGTACTATAACTGGTACTATAACTGGTACTACAACTGGTACTACTGGTACTATAACTGGTACTATAACTGGTACTACTGGTACTATAACTGGTACTATAACTGGTACTACAACTGGTACTAATGGTACTATAACTGGTACTACAACTGGTACTGCTGGTACTATAACTGGTACTATAACTGGTAGTACTGGTATTACAACTGGTACTACTGGTACTATAACTGGTACTATAACTGGTACTATAACTGGTACTATAACTGGTACTACAACTGGTACTACTGGTACTATAACTAATACTATAACTGGTACTACTGGTACTATAACTGGTACTACAACTGGTATTACTGGTACTATAACTGGTACTACTGGTAATATAACTAGTACTACAACTGGTACTACTGGTACTATAACTGGTACTACTGGTAATATAACTGGTACTACTGGTACTATAACTGGTACTATAACTGGTACTATAACTGGTACTACAACTGGTACTACTGGTACTATAACTAATACTATAACTGGTACTACTGGTACTATAACTGGTACTACAACTGGTATTACTGGTACTACAAGTGGTTCTACTGGTACTACAACTGGTACTATAACTGGTACTACTGGTACTACTGGTATTATAACTGGTACTGCTGGTACTACAAGTGGTTTTACTGGTACTACAACTGGTACTACTGGTACTACAACAGGTACTATAACTGGTACTACTGGTACTATAACTGGTACTATAACTGGTAGTACTGGTACTACAACTGGTACTATAACTGGTACTATAACTGGTAATACTGGTACTATAACTGGTACTATAACTGGTAGTACTGGTACTACAACTGGTACTACTGGTACTATAACTGGTACTACTGGTACTATAACTAGTACTACAACTGGTACTACTGGTACTATAACTGGTACTACTGGTACTACAACTAATACTATAACTGGTACTACAACTTTTACTATAACTAGTACTATAACTGGTACAATTGGTTCTACTGGTACTACAACTGGTACTACAACTGGTACTATAACTAGTACTATAACTAGTACTACAACTGGTACTATAACTGGTACTACTGGTACTACAACTGGTACTATAACTGGTACTACTGGTACTATAACTGGTACTATTGGTACTATAACTGGTACTACTGGTACTATAACTGGTACTACAACTGGTATTACTGGTACTATAACTGGTACTGGTACGCACACTGGTATAGTACTACTGGTACTATAACTGGAACTACAACTGGTACTACAACTGATACTATAACTAGTACTATAACTGGTACTACAACTGGTACTATAACTAGTACTACAACTGGTACTACAAGTGGTTCTACTGGTACTACAACTGGTACTATAACTGGTACCATAACTGGTACTACTGGTACTACTGGTACTATAACTGGTACTACAACTGGTACTACAACTGGTACTATTGGTAGTATAAATGGTACTACTGGTACTACAACTGGTACTTCAACTGGTACTACAAGTTGTATTATAACTGGTACTACTGGTACTACAACTGGTACTACTGGTACTATAACTGGTACTACAACTGGTACTATTGGTAGTATAAATGGTACTACTGGTACTACAACTGGTACTTCAACTGGTACTACAAGTTGTATTATAACTGGTACTACTGGTACTACAAGTGGTACTATAACTGGTACAACAACAGGTACTATAACTGGTACTATAACTCGTACTACAACAGGTACTATAACTGGTACTACAAATGGTACTATAACTGGTACTACAACAGGTACTATAACTGGTACTACAACTGGTACTACTGGTACTACAACTGGTACTATAACTGGTACTACAACTGGTACTGGTACGCACACTGGTATAGTACTACTGGTACTATAACTGGTACTACAACTGGTACTATTGGTAGTATAAATGGTACTACTGGTACTACAACTGGTACTTCAACTGGTACTACAAGTGGTATTATAACTGGTACTACAAGTGGTTCTACTGGTACTACAACTGGTACTATAACTGGTACTACTGGTAATATAACTGGTACTATAACTGGTACAACTGGTACTACAATTGGTACTATAACTGGTACTACAGGTACTATAACTGGTACTACTGGTACTACAACTGGTACTATAACTGGTACTACAGGTACTATAACTGGTACTATAACTGGTAGTACTGGTACTATAACTGGTACTACTGGTACTACAACTAATACTATAATTGGTACTACAACTGGTACTACTGGTACTATAACTGGTACTATAACTGGTAGCACTGGTACTACAACTGGTACTACTGGTACTATAACTGGTACTACTGGTACTATAACTGGTACTACTGGTACTATAACTAGTACTACAACTGGTACTACTGGTACTATAACTGGTACTACTGGTACTACAACTAATACTATAACTGGTACTACAACTGGTACTATAACTAGTACTACAAATGGTACTATAACTGGTACTACTGGTACTACAACTGGTACTACAACTGGTACTACAACTGGTATTACTGGTACTACAACTGGTACTGGTACGCACACTGGTATAGTACTACTGGTACTATAACTGCTATTATAACTGGTACTACAACTGGTACTATAACTGGTACTACAACAGGTACTATAACTGGTACTACAACTGGTATTATAACTGGTACTACTGGTACTACAAGTGGTTCTACTGGTACTACTGGTTTTTTGTTTTTTTTATGGAACTTCCTCAAAGATCAGTAACTCCATTTAAAGACTTTTTTTTTTTTTAAATAATGACACCCGAGTAAATGGCAAGGAAAGGGATTTTTCTTTTCTTTTTTTTTTCATTTTATCTTCTATGTCTGGATGTATACGTGTGGGTCTTGAGATAAGAAGGCTATTTAAAACGCTTCCCACACTTTTTCCCCTCCCTTATTTTTTTTTCCTTTTGAAGAACGTGAGACTCTAAAGTGCAACTGAGTAGCCTAAATTGTGTATGGGACTTGTGTGTGAGTGTATGAGTACCTGATTTTCTAAGGGGGATCATGGATTAGATTGTTGCTGTCGACTTTGTCTTATGTCTATCTATTTTTACTATGTTTTGGCATAGTTCAGTGCTGTTTGGTTAAGTAGACCTACAGGTAAGAGAAGGCCAGGAGGAAATATCTAAATCAATGCTTTAAATTAAATGTATATGAAACAAATTACAGTAAATAGCCTTCTGTATGGAAATTTGTTTTTTTTTTCTCTTTTTTTTACCTAATTTAATTTTTCATATATATTATATATATTTTGCTTTTCTTTGCAATACATACAATTTAAGAATTAAACATATGTTGGTATAAAAAGGGCTTTTGTTAGAGTAATGAGAACATAATTAAATTATTGATGTTATTTTTTAATATATATCGCAATTGTGAACATGTGGGGGGGGGTAACACTCATGAACTGAAGTCACAGCATGTGGGCAGTATCCTTAGGATGCCCAGTATTCCTGAGAATACACAAGGAATCATCGTTTCGGCAAACTAGTAGAGTTTGCCACTTATGGAAGCCGTTAGGGGATTTAGTTGTTTTTGTCTTATTATATTTGCACGTGGTGGTTGACTCAAATTGTAATAAAACTTATTGGAAAACTGTCAAAAAGAAACAGGAGTTTTAAGTTGGTGGTGCTAGGCATGGTACAGAAATTATCAGTTATTTATGAAACCCCTTAAAATAACTTCATATAATGTAAATGGTCTTAAAAACCCCATCAAACGCAAAAAGATATTGCATCAATTGAAAAAAGATGGAGGGGACATATCATTTTTACAGGAGACCCATCTAAACCAAACTGAACATGAAAAATTTGGAAAATTGACTTCAGCGCAAGTCTTCCATTCATCACATAAATCATCAAGGAGAGGTGTAGCAATCCTAATATGGCCCCAGTGTGTGTTTCATGCAGATAAAGTGATCTCTGATAAAGAAGGGAGATATGTGGTGGTGATTGGAAAGATTGATAATATAATAATCTCTTTGATAAATGTATATAACCCTCCAGAGGAAGGGCCAGATCTAGTAAAAAAAGTTGTAGATATAATTGTTTCTCAAAGCCAAGGAATAGCAATAGTTGCAGGAGATTTTAATCTATGACTACCCTCTCTGGAAATATAAAGAATGAATATACGGGCTTCCGGCTTAGCTTTACATGGGGTGAGACGTAATTAGCGGAGCTCCTGCAGAGTTAATTTTAATTCAGCATTTATTGGCACTTTTTGTATCACTCCCACGGCTTTGGTTTTAACTAACCTATTTTCAACGCGGTTACTTCGACGACTTACCACGGAAATGCCTCCAAAGTCCTTCAAAGCGGGGAATAACCCTCCAGCTAACCCGCGGCCTGCTGCTCATGCCGTCTCCTCGCCCCGCGGTGATTCCCCTCCTCCGGAGAGCACCTGCGCTGCGCAGGTTCCAGCTGCGGAGTTCAGCCGGCTTAAAACCGAACTTCTCTCCGCTCTTCGCAATGATGTTGCGGCTGTATTTAGGTCAGAGCTTCAGCAAGCACTGAACGAGAATTTAACGTCCATCAAGTCCGAGCTGCTTTCCCTTAAAGCTGATCTTTCTGGCAGTATTTCCTCCATGAAGGCGGACGTCGCGGGTCTCGCAGCCACGGTCGCTGGGATCGAGCTCTCGCTCTCAAGCTGCTCAGATGACATCGTTGCTCTCCAGAAAAAAGTTGATCACTTGTCGAAAGAATATGTGAGGCTGGAGGACAGATGCGAGGATTTGGAGTCAAGGTCCCGTCGGCAGAACCTGCGGATTATTGGCGTCCCGGAGGAGGATCCTGACTCTTCATCTGCAGCCGGTGTTTCCAGGCTATTGGCGGAAGCCTTCTCCCTCGACGCAGAGCCGGTGGTGGAGAGAGCCCACCGCACCCTCATGCCGAGACCGAAGACCGGGGAGCGGCCCCGCGCAATAGTGGCAAGGCTCCATTATTACACCGACTGCGCTGACATCCTGAGAAAGGCGAGAGAGCGGCAGCGGATAAAAGTCCGGGGTATGAGCATCTCCGTGTTCCCGGATCACACAGCCAAGACAGCGCGGGCGCGCGCTGCCTTTAATGACGTGCGCCGTCAGCTGCGGGAGATTGAGGGAGTCCGGTTTGGATTGCTGTACCCCGCCCGGCTGCGTGTAACCCATGATGGCCAGCAGCGTGACTTCACGTCGCCAGATGAAGCCCTGGCATTCATCAGGAAAATAAAAAAAGTGACTACCAGCTAATTTTCTGGGACGATTTATCCAGCTTGCTGTCCATGCGGGACTCTGGCCCGGGGTGAGTGACTGAGTCAATTCAGAAAATGGGACTTTATGTCGTAAATTATTATTATTATTTTTTTTTTTTTTTATTTATTTATTAATTTTTATTTATTTTTTTTCTCTTCTAACTATCAATGGGAACAACACCGTTTAAAATTGAAGGCCTAATCATTTCTCTGGTATGATGCCTTGATTAGAAAATATGCACACACCCCTGTCTTTGCTTAAATTGTGTGCATGTGTGTGCGTGTCTGTGTGGGTGTGCGAGTGCATATATGTATATATCATTGTTCTATAGGCCAAAGATCTCCTTAATTTTAATTAACGTTTGTTGTTACCCTGACTAGACAGCGATCGTCAGAATTGCTCAGATTGTTGGTTTCGTATGCCTCCATGCGGGACTCTGGCCCGGGGTGAGTGACTGAGTCAATTCAGAAAATGGGACTTTATGTCGTAAATTTTTTTTTTTTTATTTTATTTTTTTTTTTTAATTTTTTTAAAAAATTTTTAATTTTTTTTATTTATCAATTTTTTTTTTTTTTTTTTTTTTTTTTTTTTTTCTCTTCTAACTATCAATGGGAACAACACCGTTTAAAATTGAAGGCCTAATCATTTCTCTGGTATGATGCCTTGATTAGAAAATATGCACGCACCCCTGTCTTTGCTTAAATTGTGTGCATGTGTGTGCGTGTCTGTGTGGGTGTGCGAGTGCATATATGTATATATCATTGTTCTATAGGCCAAAGATCTCCTTAATTTTAATTAACGTTTGTTGTTACCCTGACTAGACAGCGATCGTCAGAATTGCTCAGATTGTTGGTTTCGTATGCCTCCATGCGGGACTCTGGCCCGGGGTGAGTGACTGAGTCAATTCAGAAAATGGGACTTTATGTCGTAAATTTTTTTTTTTTTATTTTTTTTTTTTTTTTTAATTTTTTTAAAAAATTTTTAATTTTTTTTATTTATCAATTTTTTTTTTTTTTTTTTTTTTTTTTTTTTTTCTCTTCTAACTATCAATGGGAACAACACCGTTTAAAATTGAAGGCCTAATCATTTCTCTGGTATGATGCCTTGATTAGAAAATATGCACGCACCCCTGTCTTTGCTTAAATTGTGTGCATGTGTGTGCGTGTCTGTGTGGGGGTGCGAGTACATATATGTATATATCATTGTTCTATAGGCCAAAGTTCTCCTTAATTTTTAATTAACGTTTGTTGTTACCCTGACAAGACAGCGTTCGTCAGAATGGCTCAGATTGTTGGTTTCATATGCCTCATATTTTATTTTTATTTTTTAAGGTTTTAACTCTGCAGGAGCTAATTTTGTTTTCGTTTTTGTATCTAGCTTTACAGTCGAAAGCATCTCCTTTCGAGAATGGCTTCCTTTGAAGCCAGCACGGCTGTTTCCATCGTTTGGGGATGGGATCATCTAATGTGCGTTGGGTGGGTGGGCGGGGGTTATGGGATGTTGGCTTTTTGTCTCTGTAGGTATGTATATACTCCTGAGTTTTGTTTGTTTTGGTTTTCCCTTTTACCTTTTTTCCTTATATCTCCTCTGGTGGTGGGTGAGTCGGTCTTATTTTCTCTCAGAGAATGCCTATGAGCGATCGTAATCTGCGCAAGCCTGATACTGGATCAAACATTACATTCACTAGCTGGAATGTTAAAGGTGTGAATAATCCAATTAAGCGATCAAAGATTTTTTCACATTTGAAACGCTTAGACACTGACATAGCTTTCCTTCAGGAAACTCATTTGCGAAATAAAGATCATTTCAGACTCAAACGAGCTTGGGTGGGTGATATTTTTCATTCAAATTTTGATTCTAGGTCTAGAGGAGTAGCAATTTTGATCAACAAAAGAGTCAATTTCTCCGTCTCCAGGACAATATCCGATAAGAATGGTAGATATCTTATTGTAGCGGGCACTCTATACTGTAACCCTGTATTGTTGGTGAATATATATGCCCCTAATTTTGATGACCCCAATTTTACGGATAGGCTGTTTGGCAACCTCCCTTTCTTAAATACGCATATTACAATACTGGGCGGTGATCTGAATTGTGTTATTAATCCTTCTTTGGACCGTTCGAATCCTCGTACTTTGACTCAATCCTCTATGTCAAAATCTATTACCGATTTTACAGTCAAGAACGGGCTTGTTGATCCGTGGAGGTTCTCACATCCTGGAGAAAAGGAATTCTCTTTTTTTTCTCAAGTACATCAGTCATATTCACGTATTGACTATTTTTTTGTTGATGGCTCTCTTCTCCCCAAAGTTACTTCTGTCGTATACCACCCAATTGTTATTTCGGATCACGCCCCTCTAACTTTGAATATAACATGGTCTGAGCGCCCCCGTTTTTCTTCTCCCTGGAGGTTTAATCCATTGCTTTTATCCGACGATGCATTTAATGTTTCTATATCTGCTTCAATAGATGATTTCATTGCATTAAACAAAACAGACTCTACCAGTTTTTCGCTAGAATGGGAATCACTCAAAGCATATTTGCGAGGACAGATTATCTCTTATTCAGCATACGCCAGTAAAATCCGCAGGGCTAAATTACAGGAGCTCACATCTAAAATTCAGGACACAGACAGACTAAACTCAGTTAACCCAAGTCCGAGTTTACTGAAACAACGGCTTGATTTGCAGTCAAAATTCGATCTTATAGCGACAGCCGATTCTGAACGGCTCCTATTACGCGCTCATGCCAACTATTATGAACACGGCGATAAACCAAGCAGGTTATTGGCTCACCAATTAAAAAGGCAAGCAACATCGAGACTGATTCCCAGCATTAGAGATTCTAATGGCACACTTACCACTGATCCAATCGCCATCAACACAATTTTTAAGTCATACTACTCCTCTCTCTATGAGTCAGAATCTCCACTTGACACAGCAGAAATGACCTCCTTTCTTGATAATATCACTGTCCCTACTATTAATTTGGATGTGGCTAATGGCCTCGATGCTCCTTTCAGCTTGCAAGAAATTGCTGCCGCCATTGAAGCTACGCAAAGCAACAAGGCCCCTGGTCCCAATGGGTTCGGAGCTGAGTTTTTCAAAAAATTCAAAGACAAATTAGCCCCCCTTTTACTTTCAATGTACAATGAGTCCCTTGATCATGGCTCATTGCCTCCCTCTTTAATGCAGGCGTCCATTGCCCTCCTTTTGAAGAAGGACAAGGACCCTGAATCATGCACTTCTTACAGGCCCTTGTCTTTACTGAATGTGGATGTCAAAATTTTAGCCAAAGCACTAGCAATTCGTCTTGATAAGATCCTTCCTAGCATCATATCTGAGGAGCAGAATGGTTTCATCAAGGGACGCCAGCTCTTTTATAATGTTCGTACACTTCTTAATGTGATTCTCTCTAAAGATTCTTCTCCACTCCCTGAAGTTGTTATCGCAATTGATGCTGAAAAAGCGTTTGATCGTGTCGAATTTAACTATCTTTTTGCAACACTTCATAAATTCGGATTTGGACACAGGTTTATATCGTGGATTAGACTTCTTTACACTTCCCCTCAGGCCAGCATTCACACCAATGACAACTACTCCACTTATTTTACATTATCACGTGGCACGAGACAGGGCTGCCCTCTCTCCCCTTTGCTATTCGCTCTATCCGTCGAACCACTTTCAATTGCTCTAAGAACTCTTCCTCTATTTCGCGGAGTCTCTAGGTCCAATGTGGAACTCAAATTGTCACTTTATGCAGACGACCTCCTTTTATATGTATCTGACCCTTTAACCAGCATTGCACCAATATTATCTCTGTTGAAGAATTATGGATCCTTCTCCGGCTATAAGGTCAATCTTAACAAGTGTGAATGCTTCCCCATAAACTCCTCTGCTTTACAACTCAAACAATCTGATATCCCCTTTAAACTCAGCCCGTCGGGCTTTAGATACTTAGGGATTAATGTGACCCGCACTCTGCCCTCTCTTTTCACCGCTAATTTTTCCTCACTGGTAACTCAAGTGAAGGCGGACTTACAGAGGTGGAACTCCCTACCACTGTCGCTGATAGGAAGAATTAACACAGTGAAAATGACTGTATTGCCTAAATTTCTTTTTTTGTTCCAATGCACTCCTTTATTTCTACCAAAATCTTTTTTTAAATCACTTGACCAAATTGTTTCCAACTTTTTATGGGCCGGTAAGACACCCAGAGTGAGGTATTCGCTTCTCCAAAAATTTAAATTTAATGGGGGTCTAGCACTACCAAACTTTATGCTTTACTATTGGTCAGCGCATATTCACAAACTTATTTATTGGCTTCAGTCTCCTGAGTTATTATGGTGCAGATTGGAGGCTCAGTCACTCTCTTCATCCTCTGTAACGGCCCTACTCTCCTCCTCTTTACCATTGAATCCCTCTAAGTTTACAAATAGCCCTGTGGTGCTTTCCTCCCTTAAGATTTGGTCACAGTTTAGGCGCCACTTTAAATTTGCTTCTCCATCCATCTATACACCTGTTACTAAGAATCATCTGTTCCCTCCATCACTAATAGACACCACTTTTATGATTTGGTACAACCGGGGCATTAAGCACTTCAGGGATCTATATAAGGATGGTATCTTTTCCTCATTCTCAGATCTGAGGTCAAAGTTCAATTTGCCTGCCTCCCATTTGTTTCGCTACTTCCAGCTTCGACACTGCGCCTCTGCTTTGTTTCCATGCTTCCCTTCCCTTCCTGCGAACCAACCGTGGGATGATCTTCTAACTATGAAACTCAGTCAAAAGTCTCTGATATCTAAGATATATGCACTGTGTATGACATTTGATGATCATTCTGTAGATAAAGCTCGGGAGGGTTGGGGACGAGAGTTGGGCCTTGACTTCACAGGGGAGCTGTGGGATAAAGCTATCCGTAGCATACGATCTAGCACGCCTTGCGCTAGACTAGAACTTATTCAATTTAAGGTGCTGCATAGAGCCCACCTATCAAAATCCCGATTATCGGAAATATATCCGAATGTTGCAGACCTATGCGACAGATGCCAGGGTTCTCCCTGCAATTTAAGTCATATGTTTTTCTCCTGTCCTAGGTTACAGAAATTTTGGAGTGATTATTCTGTGATCATGTCTAAAGTTCTGGGTAAAAAAGTTGTTATGGCCCCTCTCTTAGCAATATTCGGACTCTCTGTTGACTCCTCACATATCAGCCACACACAGTCAGAAGTATTGGCTTTCACATCCCTTTTAGCAAGACGCCGTATCTTACTTTTATGGAAATCCCCCAGGTCCCCGTCTATTTCTATTTGGCTTAGTGATGTTATGTTTTTTCTTAAATTGGAGAAGGTGAGATACTCTGTAAAAGGCAACTCAGCTAAATTCATTCACAAATGGCAATCGTTCATAGACCACTTTACCGCGTTGAAGACTCTACCCACCGACTGACCCCCCCCCCTCCCTTAATTTTCTTTTCATCTCCTTAATTTGTTTTTTTTTATGTTTTATTTATTTCCAGTTTCATTTCTTGCTCATCTGTTTATTTAATTTTTAACGCTACAGAGACTCTGTTCCTTTGTTAGGTTTTGTGTGTTTAAAAAAAAAAAAAAAAAAGGAGACAATGTATAATGCGTCTGTTTGCCTACACGTTTCCATGTTTTAAGTGTATGTTGTTTCTTGTAAAAAGATCAATAAAAAAAAAAAAAAAAAAGAATGAATATACACAATCTCGAACTGATGCAACGCTGTCCTCAATCATCTGAAAACCCAGAGTTAGAGAACACCCAAAGGGATTTGAGTACCCAGGAATCTGCAAGTGGCTCAAAACAACAAGCTAAAAACAAGCAGATGAACAACATGACTGGACAATTAGACGACATGAGGAACAAGCTGTGGAAGAAGAACTTGTTGCTTACACAAGAAAAAGAGAAGAGGATTGCTGCAGAAGATAACTGTGAATGGTACTGGAAAAAGCTGTCAGAGGTGGAACTGACTTTAGAGGATGAATCCCGGCACAGAGTAGCTTTTGAAAACGAGGTTCGCCAATGCAAATACACAATTGAGCATTTGCAGGCTTCCAAAGCACTTGAACAAGAGGCTGAGTCCAGACAAGCAGACACTCACAAGCTGGCCCTTGCTGAGCTGGAAAACCTAAAAACACAGCTCAAAGAAAAGGCCAGTGCTAATCTTGAATTGGTCAATAAACTTAAAGCACAGGGAGAGATGACAGAAGGTCTTGAGTGGAAGGTGGCAGAGCTCGGTGTGAAGCTCAAGTCTGCCTTGGTGAGTGAAAAAATCAAGCCTGATGGAAGTACACATGCACCTGAGTCTTCTGCAAAAGACAAAGTTCAAAAACAGAGAAGTGCTTCAAAGACAACACTTTCCACTCAAACTGAGGATTTTGCAACTGAAAAGATTTCTGCACCAAGGCAAGAATCTAACCTGCAACTCGATGTCCTTGATGAGTTTCCTGACCCAGAGGAGCACGTTCAAGTCACGTACAGAGATTTATATCTTGAAAAACCACAAGCTTTACTGTCAGAAGGCTCTGAGGAACAATCAACACAGATCAAGCATGAAAAGAAAAAGAAGAAGAGAACATCAGAACTCACAGCGAACCTTAATTGTCGGGGTTATGGAAGAACGCCCTCGACTGCAGGAGAGTAATGCAAAAGAAGACTTGATTACTCCAGTTGAGTCCGCTGCAATCGTGTCAGTGTCAGAGCCAGAAGTGATCTCTGAACTGGTGGAGATCAACAAAACAGAGTCAGGCTCCAAAGTAAAAAAGGTCTTTGAGAAACAACTAGAAAAGAGCAAACATCAGGAGAAGATATCAGAACACTCGGAGAATATCAACCAATGTGAAGTCCTGGAAGAAGTTACTCAATCCGAGGAAGTAATTTCCAGAAAACTCAAAAGAAAACTAAAAAAACAAAATAGAAAGAAACATTAGTCTCACCACCAAATGGGATTTCTGAGCCAGTAAAGATCAACAAAACAGAATCATTATCCAAACAACAACAAAACAAGAATACTGACAATTCAATCTCAGATCATAACCAATGTGAGGATGTTAAAGAATATGATCAACTTCAGGAGATCATCAAAAAGGACCTCATTATTCCAGATGAGGGGGCTCCACAACTGGAGAGATGTCATCACTTCAAGTAACTCCGTAATATTGCAAAAGATTAGGAAAATCCTCTCGCAGAGTGATGCAGAAAAACTAGTTCATGCGTTTGTATCTTCTAGACTAGATTACTGTAATGTGTTGTTAGCAGGATGTCCAAGTAATTTGCTGAATAGGCTCCAGCTGATCCAGAATGCAGCAGCACGAGTACTGACAGGAATCGGCAGGAGAGACCACGTCTCTCCAGTGTTAGCGTCGCTCCATTGGCTACCTGTAAAATTCAGAATCCAATTTAAAATTTTATTACTTGCGTATAAAGCCCAAAACGGCTTAGCTCTGCATTATTTGCAAGACCTGATAGTGCCTTATGTTCCTGGCAGAGCTCTCCGCTCTCAGAGTGCAGGTTTACTCGTAGTTCATAGAGTATCTAAATGTAGATTTGGAGGGTGGGCGTTCTGCTATCAGGCACCATTACTATGGAACCAACTTCCAATCTGGGTTAAGGAGGCTGACACCACCTCCACCTTTAAAACTAAACTTAAAACCTTTCTGTTTAGTAAAGCCTATAGTTAGTGTTTAGTAAACCTCTAGCTGGTGTTGGTAAATCTCTAGGTAGTGTAAACTCTAGTGTGTTAGAGTCAGTAGTCATAGTTGCAGCTATAGAACAAGACTTTAATAGTTAGTCTCAAATATAGCTTCGTGTTAGATATGCTGCTATAGGCCTATGCTGCAGGGGGGCACCAACATGATCCACTGGGCGGTGCCTCTCACCCTTCTTCTCCTCTCCTCTCCTCTCCTCTCCCCTCCTCTTCCCCTCCTCTCTTCTCCTTCTCCATTTTTACTATAAGTATCTCATAGCTATCATTTTTGTCCATCGTTCCTGTAGTTTCTTGTGCTGGCTCCCTTTTCCTCTTTTGTGCATGTTTGCAGGCCGGAGCTTCAGGAGCTGCGTGCTGGCCTGTGGCCCCCATAAATCCCCCCCCCCCCGACCCAATCATCCCGCTGCTGCTTCCACCTGCATGCGTGGATGTCTTTTTTTCTCCCACTAGGGGAGTTTTTACCTGCCATTGTTTATGTAATAATTGCTTGGGGGTTTATGTTCTGGGTCTCTGGAAAGCGCCTAGAGACAACTTTTGTTGTATTTGATGCTATACAAGTAAAATTGAATTGAATAAAACAAGAACACTGACAATTCAATCTCAGATCATAACGAATGTGAGGACGTGGAAGAATATAATCAACTTCAGGAGATCATCAAAAAGGACCTCATTATTCCAGATGAGGGGGCTCTACAACTGGAGATCCCAAACGTAGAAGATGTCATCACTTCAAGTGACAACTTCAAAACAGAAAAGAAGCCATCTTTATAGAGACTGTTGAAAACATTCCTCACTCCAGCAAGTAGACGCCGATACAGGATCAGAACTATACTATATTTGTAATCTGTGTTTTTTTTGTATGCACTGAAATGATTTAATGTCTTAATTAAACACTTGCCATTCAACATGAAATAAATTAACTTTCTTCCATCTATTTTCAGTCCAACTTGGTGACTATGTGTTTATGTTCATGAGGAAATACCAATGTTGTATTTTAATAAATTGCTGAGATATTTTTTTATGTTCAAAGTAGTGCAAAGTAGTGCATAATAATAATTAAAATCTATATACTTTGTATTCTTTCACATGTTTTATCTCTACTTTTAATACTGTTGATTGATGGGACCAGTTAAAGTCCTGGAAATTTGAACTAACATTGTAAATAATTCTTCAATCCCATGATGTACACAGTATCTGGTTCAATGTTAAAACTGGAACTCAAGACGAGGAACAGTGTGGTTGTGCATATCTAAAAGAGGAGTTATTCATATTACATTTTCGTAGATACAGGACTGTCTCAGAAAATTAGAATATTGTGATAAAGTCCTTTATTTTCTGTAATGCAAAAATGTCATACATTCTGGATTCATTAAAAATCAACTGAAATATTGCAAGCCTTTTATTATTTTAATATTGCTGATCATGGCTTACAGCTTAAGAAAACTCAAATGTCCTATCTCTAAAAATTAGAATATTCTGGGAATCTTAATCTTAAACTGTAAGCCACAATCAGCAATATTAAAATAATAAAAGACTTGCAATATTTCAGTTGATTTGTAATGAATCCAGAATGTATGACATTTTTTGTTTTGTAATTGCATTACAGAAAATAAAGAACTTTATTACAATATTCTAATTTTCTGAGACAGTCCTGTATTTAGAATGTTCATTATGTTCTTCAGTGAATAAGACACAGGTTTATGGCATTTACATTTACAAGTCATGTATGTTGTTTGGTTTGGTGTTTTTGGAAATCAGGCTGTTTTTAATGTGATCTTCCACTGTTACATTATGTGAATGTGATTTAGTTAATTGATACAAATTACAATTCTAGGACAAACTTTCATTCAATTTGAATCACATTTGCAGGAACGACTTTGAAAATAACACTGTTTTCTTGTTATACACAAAGCTCTCCCCTGCAAAGATGTTTGGTTTTGGTACCTTTTTTTTTTTTTAATTAAAATACATTGAAGATCATGTTGCGGTTTGGATAAACTAAAGATTAGCAGCTCTTTTACAGGTGCGAGGAATAGTTTTAAAACAAGGCCAGTTTTGATCGTGTAAAGGTTAATGCACACCCCCAGAATAAAGATTAACCTTGAGTTTAGTCAGTCACTTATGAGGCCATCTTCAAGTCACTAAATTAGTTAATTATTAACCTGGTGCAAATGTCTTCAAAGTTGGGGACATATTTCCTCCTTGGGAAACATCTTATACACACTTTAGACAAAACCAGGTCTAAGTTCAAATACTACAATATATAATGGAATTATCCTTGAAACAATAACACAGGGTCCATATAAAGCTACACAAATGCTAGTCATAAAAGTGACTAAGCTGTGATCATCATTTAACCTTTGAAACCTAAACATGTTATGTAAACTTGGATGTTAGTATGATGCTCAGATTAAGCATTGAACTGCACAGTTGCAGCAGGATACTGCTCATCCTGCCCAAAGGACCATAGGAACAAATGAAGAGGTGTGAAAGAACACACACATACATTGAAAAAAGGAAGAAAAAAATAAATTCAGTTGCTTTTATTGTTGTAATTATGAGTGCCGGATAATTTAAGCTGTACATTAAAAAAAAAAAAAGTCTTATATTTCTTGTGTTTTCCATTCAGCAGTATAAGATATAATATACTGTGCTGTATCACTAAGAAAAATTGATATGTTACCGAGAAAAGGCATGGAATCTAATTCCAGAAAAATGTCAACTGATGGAGCTGTAAAAGATGTGCATCCAGTGTTTTACTGGACAAACATTATGATTGGCCCTGGTGTGTCTTTATGCGTGAATGGAACATTAACTCTCACGATTCTGCTAGTTCAGAGCCTTAAAAAGCCAGCATTAACATCATATTCTGCAGTTTTATGTCAAATAAAAGGCAAATTCTATAATTATACAACTTCCTTGAGTTGTCCGATAAAGAAAATCCTTGTTTTTACTTAACAGACTTCTTAATGTAGTCAACTTTTTTACCACTCATCCGGGAATTGCAAAACAATTGGCCTCTAGTCACAGATATGTGAAATGTTCCCTACTTTTTTTGAGTAAAATTGACTAGAAGCAGTTTAATTAACCGTCATTTATAAACAATAACCAGCTCCAGAAATTCAAAGACACATATATAAAAGTTTATGAAACAACAGGGCTGAGCGTTTTTGTGGCAGAGTGCCACAAAGCTTAGTGCACTGGAGTTGTATTCCAAGATCACTTGACTTCTGCTTGGTGCCAGTTTAGGAGTTCTCATTTTCAGCCACTCTTTAGGTTTAAGCATTAAAATTACTTTAAGTTTGGGAATCAAATCTACAAGGTTCTGTGACACACTGTATGTGCCACATTACAAACTGCCTTGAGGTTGACAGTCTGTTTATGCATTCACAGGAGATTTTGCACGCATTTGCTCCAATTATGAGGTAATAACGGATTACTTGTATATTGCACTCTTCTGGACACTCAAAGTGCTCACACAATGATTCCATTATTCATTCCCTCCTCATTCATACGTAGTGGTGCTAAACTACATGTGTAACCAGAGGTGTCAAGTAAAGTACAAATACTTCGTTACCTTACTTAAGTAGAAGTTTTGGTTATCTATACTTCACTGGAGTAATTATTTTTCAGACGACTTTTTACTTTTACTCCTTACATTTTCACGCAATTATCTGTGTTTCATTTCGACCTTTAAAAAAAACTATCCAGTTAAATTGCTCCATTCAAGAGTGAATTTGGTTGTGGTTGTTTCAGATGTTCTTGTCCAGTTTTGTTCTTACATCCGTTCCCTCAGATTCCTGCAACTAAACTTGGATGTACATTCCAATAAACATTAGGATAAATGATAACATGCCTCTGAAGTTTGCCTTTTTGCACCATTGCAATACTAGTCATATCTTCTGCTCTCTGAAACACATGTTAATGCTCAATAGTACACATATATGGTTCTTTAATATATTTGCATTATACTAAGATGCATTCATTTTCAATGGCTTTTGTCCTTAATGGCTTTTTTCCCCCTTACATTACTTTTACTTTTATACTTTAAGTAGTTTTGAAACCAGTACTTTTATAATTTTACTTGAATAAAAAACTTGAGTTGATACTTCAACTTCTACAGGAGTATTTTTAAACTCTAGTATCTATACTTCTACCTGAGTAATGAATGTGAATACTTTTGACACCTCTGGTTTATGGATTCACAAGAGATTTTGCACGCATTTGCTCAAATTATGAGGTAATAACAGATTACTTTTATATTGCACTCTTCTGGACACTCAAATTGCTCACACAATGGTTCCATTATTCATTCCCTCCTCATTCATACGTGGTGGTGGTAAACTACATGTGTAACCTCAGCTGCCCTGGGGCAGAATGACGGAAATATGGCAGCCAATCCGCGCCTAACGGCCTCTCCGACCACCGTAACATTCAGACACCAGCAACGCCCTCACCGGAGCCAAGGAGGGTGAAGGTGACAAGGGACAGATTACTTTTCAATACTTATTTTACAGAAATAATCCATGCACTGTTTAGTAGTTGAAATTTCATATGTTCTGAATAAAATGTTTGTGACATGTCGGACGTAACATCACTGAGATACTGTACAACAGTTTACTTTTCATCATACTTGTACAGCTATGTTCTGGTTTTCAATTGCACAGGATGCAAATCTTTTGAATTTGGCATTAAAGCTTTGTGCTGCTTTCTCCAGAGGAATGAATGCTGTGTGCGATGAAATTCAATTCAATTGAATTCAATTTTATTTATATAGCATCTAAAGTGACTAACACACTAGAGTTTACACTACCTAGAGATTTACCAACACCAGCTAGAGGTTTACTAAACACTAACTATAGGCTTTACTAAACAGAAATGTTTTAAGTTTGGTTTTAAAGGTGGAGGTGGTGTCAGCCTCCTTAACCCAGATTGGAAGTTGGTTCCATAGTAACGGTGCCTGATAGCAGAACGCCCGCCCTCCAAATCTACATTTAGATACTCTAGGAACTACGAGTAAACCTCCACTCTGAGAGCGGAGAGCTCTGCCAGGAACATAAGGCACTATCAGGTCTTGCAAATAATGCGGAGGTAAGCCGTTTTGGGTTTTATACGCAAGTAATAAAATTTTAAATTGGATTCTGAATTTTACAGGTAGCCAATGGAGCGACGCTAACACTGGAGAGAAGTGGTCTCTCCTGCTGATTCCAGTCAGTACTCGCGCTGGTGCATTTTGGATCAGCTGGAGCCTATTCAGCAAATTACTTGGACATCCTGCTAACACATTACAGTAATCCAGTCTAGAAGATACAAACGCATGAAATAGTTTTTCTGCATCACTCTGCGAGAGGATTTTCCTAATCTTTGCAATATTACGGAGATGGAAAAATGCTATTTTACAAACCTGCTTAACATGGTTTAAATGACAAATCCTGATTGAAAACACCATGGTTTCTCACAGTTGCACTGGAGAATTCAGCGGCAGGACAGTTGGGGAAGTTGGATAATTCTCCTCTGATCTAGATCTGGGATGTCACAGAATCCTGCAAATCTCAATGTTTCACTGAATGACATATTTTCAGACTCAGGCAGCCTAAACTTAGTTGATGGGATTGTGTTATGTCAAATTTTGATTTGGTAGTCTTAACACCAAATTATTTTCTCTCAATCACATAAAAAGAAATGTTACATGACATCAATTTATACCAAGGCAAACATGCTAAACAAATCATTCTAGTGCTATTCACCACTCCATAGCATTTGAAGATGGAAATATGATATATGAAGGTTGTACCTAATGCAAATACTGGCGTAATGGCTCACTTACGGAACACAGATCTATAACACTGCCGGCTTGGGTTTACATGGATCTATAAGTCTGATATGCGATGACTTTAAAAGTATGACATGAATCTGGCTTCATTTCACCACCTCATCGCCTGCGTCGCTGTTCCCCAGATCTTCAAAATGTTCGTCCATTAGGATCAAAGTTTGCGTAAAGATACGCACATTTTCCCGGTAGTTTTTTTTTTTTTTTTTTAAATCCAACCTTTGGCAGAGGTTGGCGTGCGCATCTTTCAAGCCCTGTTTTGTGCGCATGCAAACTTTATAAATGAGGCCCCAGATTATTAAAGATTGGCTTATATGGGTTGTTTTAATGCATAGCAAATAAAAATAAATAAAATGGCAGTATAGTATGCAAAAATATGCTTAGATGGACTTGTAGTTCAGAAAGGGTTAATGTTGAAGTACAATGTCACGAATAGTCAAAATTTCATGAATAAAGTTGAAATTTTGCATTTTTTCCTCAACATTTCAACTTTATTCACAAAATTTTGAATTTTTTCTCGACATTAACTATTTTCCCAAAGTGCATAACGAAAAAAAAAAATCTTCCTCTAAAATATTTTTATTTTTCTCCTGCCTGGCCCTAATACTCTTCCGTACACACCTGCTTTAATTCACATTGTTTCAATCTATAATTAAAATTTTATAGTTAGTTATTTTAATCCTGCAAAGACGGCGTGGTTCAACAACATCTGAACATTTGTATGAATATCTGCAGATTGGATTTTCCCCCCCTTAAAATATTGATTAAATACAATTTGCTTTAAAATGAACATTTGTAGTAAAACTGAAATGTGAATTTGGACACAATGACTCGGAGAAACTTTCACAGCGGAGATTTGATTTAATGTGGATGTGCATTTAACAACACATTCACATGGTTAGAAAAAAAAAAAACAAACAAAAAGAAGCAATTTACAGTTTCTATTCCTAGCAAATTAATAAACATCCTCACAGAATCAGGTCAGACTTGAGTTCACCTGCGGGAGACGAACCAGTAAACCTGCCAGAAACAGACTAATTAAAGACGTTCTGTGAAAACAAATTTCAAATTCTAAAACAATGGGAAAAAAATAAAAATAAAATAAAAATAAAATAAAAATAACGCATTTATGTTCCACTAGCTGCAGAATCTCTCGGGCAGATTAACGATCCACAGCACAGTCACGAGCGTCTGCCATCAACAAAAGTGTTCGTTTAAGTTTGGGGCAATCGATGGTTTTCACGGAGACGATGACGGACGAGTTAACCGACATGAAGGGGTCCTAAAGAAGCAAATATGTAAATCACAAAAACCTTACTTCCATGGAAGCACAAAGAAACAAAAAATCCAACATATTCACATCGATGACAAAAATGTTTTAGAAAATAAAGCTACATAAAAGGTTGTCGACCCCTTCAGTAAAAACAAAACACCATTCAGGCCCAACAGACGACTAACTTCTGGCGACGAGTCGCTCGTCTCAGCGTTTACTGTCCGCCGAGGCGGAGCGGGACCTGGACCGGGACCTGGAGCGAGAGCGGGACTTGGAGCGGGACTGTTTCTCCAGAACGGGGGCTGGAGAGCGAGAACGGGACTTGGAGCGAGACTTGGAGCGGGACTTGGAACGAGACTTGGACTTGGAACGGGATTTGGAGCGAGACTTGGAGCGAGACTTGGACCTGGATTTGGAGCGGGACTTGGAGCGGGATTTGGAGCGAGACTTGGAACGGGATTTGGAGCGGGACCTGGAGGGGGATCTGGCCACGGACTTGTCCCCCCCGCCCCCGGACTTCTTCTCTGGGGTGCGGCTGACGGACCTGGAGCGGCTCCTGGACCGGGACCTGGAGCGGGACCGAGAGCGGGAACGAGAGCGGGAGCGGCTGCGGCTCCGGGAGCGGCTCCTGGACCGGGAGTAGCTGCGGGACCGACTCCTGCGGGAGACAAGTTACAGTTAGTTTAAAACAACGTTACCGTTGCACGTTTGAGTCCAGTTCAAAACTGGGAAAAGCTGCTCTACAATCAAAGTTCCCTGGTGGATCAGAACTGACGTTAGGCAAGGCAAGTTTATTTGTACAGCACAAGGTCATTCAAAGTGATGATAAGAAAAGAGGTAAAATAATAAAAGCACAAGTTAGCAGTCAGAGCCAGAAGGAGCTCAAATAAACTCGAGATCCGTCTCAGATCTGGGTTTCAAACGGGCGCCGATGTGGTCGTGTGTTTTGTTAAAATACTATTCAATCATCAACTCTGAATACTGAACGGGATCTGATCAAAACTCCACGGCTAACGAACGCTGTGGCTGTGTGCTGCAGTTGCCATGGTAACGGAAGCGTTAATGCAAGACTTTGTTTAGTTGAAGGTCTGAAGGTTTTGTGCCGTCAGAACATCTCACCGTCACGAGTTGGGCATGTTGTTTCTTTTTTATTTTGTTTGTCACCACATGATTCCTGTTTTTATTTGCCAAAAATGTCATAAGCTACATGCTGCGAATAAAAGCTATACTACTATTACATGTAGCACAGCTGCCAGACAGAACAGACGCAACTGAACTACTGACATTTTAATTCCCATGGCATTAACGTCATACCACTCCTGTAAAATTTGCACGATTTTGCATAAAATGCCTATCCAAGGCATTCCAAAAAATGAAAGCTGTTCTTGAACCGAAGTACATAGATAGTTTTGGTCTCTTTTGAAAAGGTAATACTGAAATCTTTTCCCCCCCAACTGTCAGAATCACTGTAACTGCTACTAGCATTGAGTAATCAAAGTTTGAACACACTGAAATAGAAGGTTTTTATTTCTGCCGGAAATTTGTTTTGTAATCAGATGTCTGCAGATGAGTCAATCTGTTACTTATTAGCTGGAAAACACAATAGCACCACAGCCTGAAGCCTTATCTAGTGCAAGGTCAAACTTGATAATACCACAAAAAAAAAATCCCCAAAGGGACACTTAGATAACCATGGTCACATATCTGGGATAAAAGGGCATAACTCTTGAACCTTTCAACGTACGGTCATAATTTTGGCCTCTAATGACAGCTGACTGACCATATCCAGATTCACTATCAATATTGCTGAAAAAAAAAGTTACTGAAAAATTAAGCTAAACACGGACGCACGATTCATCGCTGCAGTGATTTCACTTTACGCAGCTGCCAGACAGAAGAAGAGACTCAACTGAATTACTGACACGTTAATACCCAAGGCATTAAAAATGATCTCTGCTGAACTATGAACGACCATGTAGAGCTTCTCCTGTGCTCAGTGCAAAACAAAAAAGCACAGTAAATTAAAACCATTACAGTCACTACCGGGACAAGAGAGCAGTAACTCACCTCCTGCTGTCCTCAAAGATTTTCAGCTTGCGTCCATTCAGCTCCGTCCCATCAAGCTTGGAGATGGCGTTCTTCATGTCACTACGGGAAGCAAATTCAACCACCCTGCGATGCAGATAAAAAGAGTGTCATCACGGAGAAACAAAAACCCGAGTGAAAGGAGCGGCGTGCGTCGCAGGGGGAACAACTCACCCTTCGTTCTTGGTGGGTCGGTGTGCGTCCACAAATGTAACTTCACCTGCTTTTCTCATCAGGTCTTTCAGGTCCTATTTAAGAGCATAAATGTGAGTTTAGTAACGGGCCGACGCATGACGAATCACTCGGCCTTCTCGAACCTGCATGAAGAGAAATTAGCAGCAAGATACCAAAAAACAGACAAATGTGGGTTTTCAAATCTGATCTCCTCCACTTTTTTTAAGCTCCCATTTCAGCAGAGGCCATGTAAAAAAGAGCCACAAAAATGCTGCGAGGGAGGAAAAGTCTGTCTTTCTATTAAGAGCCATTCATTTTCTCCAAAAATTACTATATTACTCATGATTTATTCGTGAAAACCAGATCAGAGCCGAATTAAACTATCAGTTATCTTGTTTTGATTTTCTTTTTAGTGATTTAATCTATAAAAAAAATAAATTGGAATGTGCCAACTAACAATTTGTACTAAGACTTAAAAGATATAGAAAATACTACCAAAAAAGCTGAATTTGGAGTTTTTTTTGTTTGGCTCACAGGTCAGCTGTTTACAGACTGCAACTCTACTCCCTTTTACCCCCCGACCCTGAAATAAAAAACCCAATCACATGAGTTTTATGCTACTTACCGCTCCAAACCCCGGCAGACATTAGCATAGAGCCACTTGTCCAAATAGCAAATGGGAACCAATGCAGTGTAAAGCCCTTGAGAAAAGCCCTCGAGAAACGCCCTCGGCCTTGACTCGGCATCCGGCCTCCACAAGTAAGGAACCACCAGAGAGAAAGAAGGGGGTGCGGCGTGCGCCTGACTCAACACCCCCCCAGCTCCAGCAGCCACAGAATAAGACCCAAATGGGAGAGTGTAGATTTGAGCGTGGATTTGAGGGGGGTTCAACAGTCGGAGATGCCAGCCCACAGAACCTCCAGACTGCGGCTACGGACCTCCTAAGGCTACCGTATCCTGCGCTAGACCACTTTCACCCGCTAGGGGGCCCAGCCAAGACTTTAGACCGGCAGCAACTGCGTGTAAGGAGAGGCACCAAATGAACACTATTCAGAAAAACAACCAGCAGAGGGCGCTACACACTTCTAACACCCTGGTGGAGGGTGCTTATTTTACCTGACATTAACAGGAAACCATACTACAGCAGCGGTTACAAAACTGTTTAAAACTCTAGTTACAAAACCCATCAGTGCAGTAACATGAGCTTTGTATGAGAAAATAAAACTTGTGGTCATGTAAATAAAAAGAAAATACTGGATACTTTATATTTCTAATAAGCCAATTAAACAATGAGTTGTTTTTTAAAATATAAAATCTTACTGTAATAAAATGAATTTTTGTAAAGAGATGATCATTAAAGTCCTTACCTGCCAGCTGATCCGTGAGGAGAGATTCTCAACAATGAGTCTGTAGTCGGTGCGCACCGGAGGGCCGTACCTGCACACCAACAAACACGTCAGATAAAGATGCACATCTTTCGGTTGTGAACGCTGTTAAAAACCATCAACAGCTTGACGTACCTAGATCCGCTGCTGCGAGACTGCCGATAGCCACCGCTATAACGTCCCATCCCAGGACCACCACCACCTCCTCCTCCACCTCCTCCGCCTCTTCCTCCTCCGCCACCTCCTCCTCCTCCACCTCCTCTCCTGGAGCGAGCGTGTTCAACAGTGACCCTGAAAAAGAGCCACACTTACATCAATCATAAAATAAAACACTAATATTCTCAGAATGAGCACCTGACCACTGGCAGCGTTCATACACATTTTAACCAACAAATTTCCATGACTTTTCCATGACTAAAACATCAATGTATGAATGAAATATAGGAATAAAACCATGTAAAAAGTCACCACAGTGGAGATCTAATGACAATTATGGTTTTATACAAAACAAACATTTGTTTAAACTAGGGGTGTAACAATATATCGTGCCACGAAATTTCGCGATACAAAAACGTCACGAAACGTGTCGTGGAGGTGACAAACTGTATCGCGATATTGGGTTATTAACATTAATCTATTGTGTTGACTAGTAACGCGCATCCGACCGCGCCTCGACCCACGGACCAAAATCTTACTACGCTCAGAAGAAACTAGTACTGTCTTGAGCTCTGAACCTTTACTTATGTAAGGCTGGTGTAGAGTTAAGCCTTACCTTATTAAATTAAACCTTTTTAGAAGGATAAACACAGGGGGAACTTCTGCTGAGTTCCAGTGTACTTTAATGTCCCTCAACAGTGTAGGATTTTAGAACATCAACACAGCACCTAGTGCCGTACTGTGGCGTATCACTCCGCCCAATCTAAAACAGACTAACCACTACAGATAAACTGACTAGTGTCATTATAGTCCCTGATTTACATCAGAATATAAAGAATATATTTATAAAATAATGAACCCTGAATTACCAAAATAACCTTCCTAACAAAAATAAATCTCCTCTTACACTTAGAAGGTGAGCATGAATCAATCTTTTTTATGATTTGTATGCATTTATTTACTTTTAGTTAAATTTCTGGAAAAGAAAAAAGTCAAATCATACATGAGAGAAACTATTCAGTTTGTGGCAAAATATTTGTACTTGTATGAAAATGAAGATGCATAATGCAAACCTGACATTTACTTTTAGTTCAGTTTGTGGAAAATGGTTGGCCTGGCTTTCTCTTTAAAACTTAAACAGTTATAAAGCATTACAAACTGGAACAATAGGGCAAACGCACAGCATTGTTTTGTATTTTGTGTCTTTCAAACAAAAGACAATTTTTTCCAGTCATATGTTCCTCATTCAAGGTTGTTAAAAAAATACTGCTATAATATCGCATTGTTATCGTGACCTCAATATCGTGTATCGTGAGATTAGTGTATCGTTACACCCCTAGTTTAAACTAACACTGATATACAAGCACTATGTTGTAGTATATGTTGTATAGTAATCTAATATAACTAAAAATAACCGATCTGCATGATGAACAAGATGCTAGGTACATCACGCGTGAAAACGAGCGAGACTTTTCTATACGAAATATTTATTGATCAGTTTTAAATCTACCTTATAGACTGTTATTACTAAATGTTATTAAGTGAGAAAAATAAATTCCATGACTTTTCCAAAACTTTTGGGGTGAACTTATGTTTCCAAAATTTTTCCAGGCCTTGAAAATGTCATTTTCAAATTCCATGACTTTTCCAGGTTTTTTCAAAATGTATGAACCTGCACTGGTCAGTTTCTCTAGTAAGAGAAACATGTCTGAGCATTTATTGTCGTTCTGACGAACTTTTGTCAGAGGTCAGACTCAGAGCCGACAGAATTACAATACCGCCGTTGGAAACTCGACATGTAAATAATATCTGGATGTATTTAGATCTGCCCACCACCCAGTTTTCCAGCGGGGAAGTGAGTCCTTCAGAGAACAAAATGATATCCATCTACGCACGTCTGCATCTCCTAACAACAACATGAACTTTGAGTATTTGATGTCTGAAATATCTCACCCAACGCCCCACCTGGAGACTAAAATAGGAAGTTACAAGGCAGATTTGTGTAACTTGTTCTGGCTTTCAGGGGAACTAAAGAAAAACTGGGATTATGTTTATAAAAATGACATGATCGTGTTTATAAAGATTACGCGGTATTGGGTGGTCTACGGATATAAATACTAATACTGGTATTAGGGCTGAACGATTTTTGAAAATAATCTAATTGCGATTTTTTTCCTCAATATTGCGATTGCAATTTAATATGCGATTATTTTTTTCAAGGTCCTGTTCTCATGTATTTTTCAACTACACAAGCAATAAATCAGTCTGTTTTATAATAAACAATGCCAGATTTTTTTAAAGCACAGATTACAACAATAAAGAAAACCTTTGTGCCTTTACCTCTAACACGTCTACACATGGGTCGTTCTCTCTGAACCCAAACCGGGTTAAACTTTAGCCAAAACGAGGCGTAGTTTAATAGAAAAACACAGAAAAACTCCCACAGGGAACAAAAAACCTTCCTCACAGGCAGTACTCGAAAAAAAATCAGGGGGGATGGTGGATTTTATCATATGGGGACAGATAATTTGTGCTGATTACAAATAATATAATATATTACAAATAATAGCAGTGACCAAAACACCTGCAGAAATACTGCAGGAATGACATAGCAGCAGTTAAATGCAGCCTTCTGTAAGCTTTAAATATCCACTGGGCTTACATCAAATACATCAAAACACAACAATAAAAAACACTTTTCTGAACTTATCAATATGACTCTGTCCTTCACAGGATAAGTAAAATGGATCACTGCAAAAACTCTAAATCTTAACGAGAATATTTGTCTTATTTCTAGTTAAAATGTCTGATTTTAGTTAAAAAAAATCTCATTACACTTAAAACAAGACTCATCACTGGAAAAAACAACAATTTTCACCTGTTTCAAGTAGGGGTGGGCGATATGACCTAAAATTAATATCACGGTATTTTTCATCTTTTGAACGGTGACGGTATAATATCACGGTATTTTTTGGTACGTTTTGGGAGGAGTAGCCTGTCCTGTCCCTTTATGTGAATAAGGTTAATATTTTTATATATATTAATATTTTTTTATATATTATTTATATATATATATATATATATATATATATATATATATATATATATATATATATATATATATATATATATATATATTATTTTATATATATATATTATATTATATTTATTTTTATTATATTATATTTTAAATATTTTGTAAACCTGTCTTAAAATGTAATACTGGACCTCGGTTGGGCTGGTTGGACAGCGGGTGGTGGAAAATTTCCCTTAATTTTAAATCCAAAACTTGACAGGTTTATGCCATGAGTATTCATATAGAGTAATCCCTTGTTTTTCGAGAGGGTTACGTTCCAAAAAGAACCCGTGATAAGTGATATTCACATAGTAGCAACCCTTTTTTTTTTTTTATAATTATTATACAAAGCTTCAAATTGCGGAGTTCAACACCGCCTCGCACGTATTTCACTGCTCTTCTGAGCCGCTCCATCCCGACTCGCGCTGCAGCGTCTTTTTCTTCTAAAGCCCGCGGTAAAGGTGTGTTTTTTCGAGAGAAGAACATGTTTATGGGTATTTTTTTGTCACTCCTTTTTTCTTCTGGGCAAAAAGATTCTTTTAAACCGACATTCATTAATTCTTTCTCCATCTTGAAGTGGGTGACTGCCAGCAGGTTGAAACAGCGGTCTGCGCTCCGCTGCCGTCAAAGACCCGCCCAGCTCCACTTCTGATTGGCTAGTGTTAGTCTGGTTGAGCCAGAGCTGCTTTCCTCTCATTCCATTGGTAGACGAATACGGTTGACTAAGACTTTTTTTTTTCTCTCAAACTTTTTTTTTTTTTTTTTTTTAAGCAGTCAAACTCGCACGCCGAGAAAAAAAACTCCATACGCCGGGGATCCGGCACGGTGCCGGAATACTTTAAGCCCTGTCATTTCTTACTACTCTTGTCGTAAGGTGTAGCAGCAGTAAGGATGCCTGCAGTGAAAGCTGTGTAGTCTTGGGACGTGCTCCGCTGGTGCTGCTCAGCAGCACCAGCGGAGCAGCGGTCCCAGCAGCAGCTGCTGGTCCCACTTGCGCTCGTTTTGGCCCGGGTTGCCTCTTCATATTCACGGGCGTGCGTGTTTTTTAAGTGATGAAACAGGTTGCTTGTGTTTCCACCTCTTGCTGTCACAACACGGCAGCAAACCTTGCATATCACCGACGTTTTTAATGCCTTATTTAGGCTTATTATTTTATAATTGATTTATTACGGTATTGACGGTATTGCAAAATCCATGTCGTGGCGCAGTTTCACACCGGTGATGACTATGACACCGGTGTACCGCCCACCCCTAGTTTCAAGTAGATTTTCACTTGAAATAAGTAGAAAAATCTGCCAGTGGAACAAGATTTTTTGCTTGTAATAAGAAGATAAATCTTGTCCCACTGGCAGATTTTCCTGCTTATTTCAAGTGAAAATTTACTTGAAACAGGTGAAAATTGTCCAATAAGTTATTTTTCTGGTGTTATTTTTCTGGTGATGACTCTAAATGTTGAAATAGCAGTAAAACCACATTCATTGATGAAATGACATAAGGGATGGAAAGGGGGATGGCAGTTTTACAGCAAGGATGATTTTGACCGTTTTTTATTTCATCCCTCTTCTACTTTAGTACTGCTCACAGGGAACTCAGAACTTCTTCATAAATAACTCAAAAATCACAGAGAGAAAAAAAAACACCAGCAAACTAACAAACAAACCAATAAAGCTTAGAGTTAACAAAACGAACCAGCAATGAACAACTCACAGCCGCTCTTTAACTTCTCCTGATGAGCTGAAAGGGCTGCAGCTGGTTTAAGGCTGATTTATGGTTCAGCGTTACACCAACGCAGAGCCTACGCCGTAAGGTACGCGGTGCGCGCATCGTACGGAGCGCGTCGCCGCGTAACCCACGGCATAAGCTCTGCGTCGATTTAACGCGGGACCATAAATCCGGCTTCACAGCGCGACTGTCCGCCCGGCTCGTGCTCGGCGCCGCGCGCAGCTCCTCGCCACGCCGACTCCGCATTCATATATTTAATACATTTATAAAGCCCATATATTTATAAATCCCTGCCTGGCCGAGCCCCAACCCTGAGGCCACGGTAGATACAGTAGGTTACAGGCGGACACACGGCACTGTTGACTTTTTTTCTCTGCCGGCAACGTGACCAGATCACGTGACCAGATCACGTGACTGGTCAAATCGCAGCCTTTGCGGTTAGAAAATCTCGTTTTATCACATTGCGATATTATCGCAAATGCAATTAATCGTTCAGCCCTAACTGGTATCCTTATTTTCACAAGTATCACAAGCACAGGTATAGGATTTTTTTTATTTAAGAGAAATACTTTGATACCAAGTAAATAGAATTTGTAGTAACTATTATTTTTACGTGTTTTTATTTATGCTCAAGAAAATTTTCAGGGACAGGATGTAACACCACCAGGGTTTATTTTTTCTAAATAAAACTTTCAATTCGGACGCTGTCGCTCAATATTTAAGTCCATGTATTGAAAAAAAACACAAAACCTCTATTCTGAGTCCAATTGCACAGCAAAAGAAACTGATTCTTGCTCTGATAAATTAACGGCACAGAATTTGAGATAAAATATGATAACCGTTTACTTGTGACTTGGATTTAGTTGATTTGGAAAGCTGCGCCAGGAAGCAGTCAGAGCTCAGCATTATTTATTTACTTTTTCCTGTGATCAGATGCCAGAGGTGACAAAGCTGATATGTAGTTTACCAGAACCAACAGAAACATGATGATTACCTTTCACTGCACAATTCTTTTCCATTTAACTCATAAACAGCATCATCTGCATCTCTGTGGTCGTCAAATTCCTGAAAAAGAGGAAATGTGATTTTTAGAGAGGAAAACCCCCAATACAGGCTCAAATCTCACGAGGCGGGATACGCAGGGTTTCACACTTACCACGAAGCCGAATCCGTTCTTTAGGTTGATCTCTCGGATCCGTCCGTAACCCTTGAAAAACTTCTCCACGTCTCTCTCTCTGGCTTGAGGGCTCAAGCGGCCGATGAAGACTCGACAACCGCTCATGGCAAATCCTGACGAGGAGAGGGAAAAAAAGCAGACAAACATGTAAATCTGGAAACATACCTTCAGAAATATAAACTAAAGATTAGCAGCTCTTTTACAGGTGCAAGGAATAGTTTTAAAACAAGGCCAGTTTTGATCGCATAAAGGTTAACCCACACCCCAGAATAAAGATTAACCTTGAGTTTAGTCAGTCACTTATGAGGCCATCTTCAACTAACTAACTTAGTTAATTATTAACCTGGTGCAAATGTCTTCAAAGTTGGGGACATATTTCCTCCTTGGGAAACTTATCTTATACACACTTTAGACAAAACCAGGTCTACGTTCAAATACTACAGTATATAACTGTTCAAACCTGGAATTAATTATCTTTATATCAGGAAATTATATAAAACCTAGTCTGATTTGTGAATAATCTATTATATTTGTGAAAATACTGGGTTTATTTTAACTTTGAGGTAAAACAAAGGAAAGAAAGTAACGGCGACCTGGTGGTTTAACTGCAAACAAAAAAAATTAAGTTTAGTCAGTCTGTCACTTAGTCAATATCTTCAACTAACTAAATTAGTTAATTATTAATCTGGTGCAAATGTCTTCAAAGTTGGGGACGTATTTCCTCCTTGGGAAATATCTTAAACACACTTGAGGCAAAACCAGGTCTACGTTCAAATAATACAATACTTTAACTGTTCAAAAATGGAAATTATAAAACAGTATATGATTTCTGAATCCTCCATTATATATCGTGAAAATACACAATATACTTTTTTTAAACTGGGTTTTAGGTGAAGGACTATTCAAACCTAAAATTATCTTTATATCAGGAAATTTAAAACAGTATATGATTTGTAAATCCTTATATCCAAATAAATGTTTTAACGGTGTTTTATTTTAACTTTGAGGGAGTAAAACAAAGTTAACAGTTCAATCCTGGAATTAATTATCTTTACATCAGGAAATTTAAAACAGTATATGATTTGTAAATCCTCAATTATATTTGAGAAAATACACAAAATTACTTTTTTTAACCCTGTTTTGTTTTAACTTTAAGGAGGTAAAACAAAGAAAGTAACTGTTCAAACCTTATCTTTATACCAGGAAATTATAAAACAGTATATCATTTGTGAATCCTCGATTACATTTGGGAAAATACACAAAATAAATGTTTTAACTGAGTTTTATTTTAACTTTAAGGAGGTAAAACAAAGAAAGAAAGTTATGGCGACCTGGTGGTTTAAATGCAAACAAAGCAGGAAAATTATTTTTCTTTTTTTAAATAACATTTCTACAAATAGAATGGATACTTTAAAAATCACAATAGTATATTATGTATTATCATCATTATTATTATTTAATTATTATTTAAGAAAGCAATGGCGACCTGGTGGTTTAACTGCAAACAAATAAATTAACTTATGGAGCCTTATCTTCAACTAACTAAATTAGTTAATTATTAACCTGGTGCAAATGTCTTCAAAGTTGAAGACGTATTTCCTCCTTGGGAAACAACTTATACACACTTTACACAAAACCAGGTCTAAGTTCAAATACTACAACTTGAACTGTTCAACCCTGGAATAGTATATGATTTGTGAATCCTCCATTATATATTGTGAAAATACACTACATTTTTACACTGGGTTTTATTTTAACTTTGGGGGGTAAAATAAAGAGAAAACAAAGTAACCGTTCAAACCTGGAATTATCTTTATATCAGGAAATAATAAAACATAGTACATGATTTGTCAATCATCTATTATATTTGGGGAAAATACACAAAATAAATGTTTTAACTGGGTTTATTTTAACATTGAGGAAGTAAAACAAAGAAACAAAGTAATGGCGACCTGGTGCTTTAACTGCAAACAAAAAAATTAACTTATGTGGCCAACTTCAACTAACTAAATTAGTTAATTATTAACCTGGTGCAAATGTCTTCAAATTTGCAGACATATTTCCTCCTTGGGAAACAACTTAATACTACAACTTTAACTGTTAGAACCTGGAATAGTATATGATTTGTGAATCCCCCATTATATATTGTGAAAATACACTACATTTTTAAACTGGGTTTTATTTTAACTTTGGGGGGTAAAATAAAGTGAAAAGAAAGTAACTGTTCAAACCTGGAATTATCTTTATATCAGGAAATAATAAAACATAGTACATGATTTGTGAATCATCTATTATATTTGGGGAAAATACACAAAATAAATGTTTTAACTGGGTTTATTTTAACTTTAAGGAGGTAAAACAAAGAAACAAAGTAATGGCGACCTGGTGCTTTAACTGCAAACAAAAAGCAAGAAAATTGGCTGTTTTTCTTTTTTTAAATTACATTTCTACAACTAGATTGAATGCTTTAAAAATCACAATATTATATTATGTATTATTATTATTATTATTTACTTTGAGTTTTTCAACTGGATTCAGGGTAAAGAATCCCAGTCACAAAAGGATAAAAACAAAAATAAACCCCTTACCAATTATTTCAACCGTTTGCAGTTAGTTTTTCTGGAATATGATGTTTTATTTAGATTTAAAAATGCTCTTTATTTCCACCCACGTGCTGACGAGGCCCACGTTCCGCGTTCCATTTACCTCGGAAATCGGAACTGGGAACGGCAGCCATCTCTGAATGTTAACTCGGAGGTGGTGAAACTTCTCCCACTTTCCCAGTAGGAAATCCCACTTCGGGGAGCGTTCCAGTTGAAAATTCCGACTAGGAACTAGGAAATTCCGACTTCCGAGGACAAATGGAACGCGGCACAACTCAGCACTGCGGGGTTTTAATCAAAATAATTAAAACGAGCTTCATCCAACCGGTGTGGAATTAAATTAAAATTTAAATAAATAAAAACAAGCTACATTTTCGTTATTTCAATTTAAAATTCAAATGCACGACGCAGTTTTACCTCGAGGTCAGCTGCCGTTAGCCACGACGAAAATCGCTATTTTAATCACTACAGTCGCCGCTTTAACGGCACAAAGGGGTAGTTCAATAGTCGATGTAACCTTTTTTATAATGAAACTCACCTTTGTTTTCTGTTTTTTAGGAGCTTTTCTGGTTCCGTTGTTCACTCGGCGGCGAGCTGCGGGTGAATGCTGCAAGAGCCTCCAAACAACAAAATGGCGGCTTCACCGCTCCGATCCAGAACAGGAAACTGACGCGTCCTCGCCGCGCCGGGTTGCCAGACCCTGCATCTTTTAACACGGAAAAACCTCAACCACTTGTGGCTCAAAATAGTTTATCACAATAACTAATGTCTCGTTAAAGAAATAAAGAAGGAAGGGAAGCTATAATATCAACCAGAGTACTGACTCAATGAGAAAAATTATTTATGTTATGTGTTATTTGAAGATACTCAAAGGGGGTTTATAGACCGGGTTTGGCAACCAGTGCACCGCCTGTGCGGTCGCGCTGCATTCAAGGTTCCTAGATGTTTCGTGTTTAGTTTGATTAATGATGAGACTTAATCGTAAAAAAAATCGTAAAAAAACAACCTCGTTAGTGGAAAAATATCTGAGACATTAAAATATTTTTATTAAACGCCAGTAAAAGTAAACGTTATGATGGATACATCCAGCTAACAGAAAATACCAGACATAAAAATATAATTGACTCTTTTTTTCTTTTTTTTAATAAAAAGAAATATAAATTAGTTTAAGTAAGTCACTTGTATCTACTGGAGTAGTAAACCCTCCAAAAGTAGGAAACCCAACTTGAAAAGAACAAATACCACACATACACTCAAGCTGTAGGCGTAAAATCCGACATACTGGTGTTCCTTAAATGCAGCAACACACACACACACATACAGACAGACAACAGAAGACGAGAATCATGTTCCATCTCTTTATTCTAGCACTACAATCATTTTTGAAATTCTCTTGGGTTATGAAGAGGAAATACAAGGTTTAGGCTGACATAGAGGGGGCTCTATAGAAACTGCCAAAGTCATTTGAGCATGTAATACTGGCCACTTCTCCAGCCCCATCAACTCAAAATAAAATACACTAATAGTCTGAAGACAGTTCACTTTGTGTAAAGTAAGACATCTGTACGCCAAAAATGTCAGGATTAAATAAGGATATAGCTTACTCAACAACATGAAGAAGTCAGGTCAGTAATCTGCACGTTCAACCCAATCTTTTTAGGTGCTCAGACTAGAGACTGGATTCACATGTGGCCTCAAGCAACATCAAGAACACGACCAACGTCAACATCACCTGCTCAGAGGAGAGCGTTTCTGCCAAATTAGTTTATTACATCACAAGTTGCTTTTACAAGATGCTGTTCTCAGTGCCGCAAACCCAACCTCTGACATGATGTGTTATAATAATAATTAAATCAAACGTGCAGACTAGGGATGGGCGGTATGGACTAAAAAATGTATCACGATAATTTCTGGCATTTATCCCGATAACGATAAAAATGACAATAAAGAAAATACCAATTCAACTCCACCTTTGTAACTATAAATCTATCACCACATTCAGTCTTTGGAGCCCCCAAATCACTGCTCTAAAAGATACTAAATACTACTAAACTACATCAATTAAATCTAATTAATAAAAACCAATTAAATGAGTTACACCTGTACTGCAAAACTGGAATGACTCAGATCCGCCATGTTTGTTACACAAACACGTATCAACGGGAATTTATCTTTCTTTCTTTCTTTCTTTCTTTCTTTCTTTCTTTCTTTCTTTCTTTCTTTCTTTCTTTCTTTCTTTCTTTCTTTCTTTCTTTCTTTCTTTCTTTCTTTCTTTCTTTCTTTCTTTCTGGCTCATATCTTTCTTTCTTTCCTTCTTTCTTTCTTTCTTTCTTTCTTTCTTTCTTTCTTTCTTTCTTTCTTTCTTTCTTTCAGGCTCATTTCTTCCTTCCTTCCTTCCTTCCTTCCTTCCTTCCTTCCTTCCTTCCTTCCTTCCTTCCTTCCTTCCTTCCTTCCTTCCTTCACGTACGTTGTGCGTGGATTTAACACAGAACCATAAATCAGTTTTACACAAAAACGTCATCAACGGGAATTTATCGTTTTTACCGCGGCGCGAGATGACAAATTCTTACCGTGGGGAATTTTTTGGACGGTTTATCGTGAACGGTAAAATATCGCCCATTCCTAGTGCAGACAAACTTCATGGTTCCAATGTGGGGGACTGACATCTGCATGATTTCACCTTCTCTCCTTTAAACTCTGTGTTTATTTGAAATTATGGTAAAGATAGCATGGCATATGTTGAAGAGGGAGTAAACTTAAATGACTAGGCTCATTTTGAATTTGGTGCCATCACATTTCCAAGATGGAGGAAAAAAAAGAAGTGACACAGGTGTGAAAACTAAATATTAACAAACTTTGTGGAATGGGACATGTTACAATAATTAGATCATTGGGTTAGTAAAAGGAATAATAATTAAAAAAAACAGTATCCAATAGACATTCAGGGAGTCACGATGTTGTCGAAGACTGTGCGGCCAAATAATTGCAAAAAATATGGAGGTTTCATCATGTAGAATACATGATGAAACCTCATGAATCACTATCCTCATGAATAAATTCAGGGAAAACCTTTGTGTGGAAGAAATAATGAAGAAAATTAAAGGTAGGGTAAGAAATTCTATGCAACATCTATCCCAGTAAATATCTCCCAACAGTCCACCAGCTTTTCATCTTACGGTTACATTGTTTAAAAAAACGAACAAGAAACAGTCTTCATACACAGGCGTGGCTGAACCATGACAGACACTTATTCCAGCCAATCATGGACAGGGAGAGGGGCCACGTCGCATTTTCTCAGGCAGCGCTAAAGGGATGGGGAGGGAGGAGCTAGCTCTCTGTGTTTTTGTGGATGATTTGTTCAAACATCAACAGACGTGACATCAGACAGAAATGACAGACCATCATTTTAAAGGGGACCTATTGTGGCATTTAATGTCTATTTTAAACAGGCCTTGAATGTCTTAAAAACAAGCTTTTGATTGTTTTTTCTATATAAATTAGAAATTTAGCCTCTGGGCCATGTGTTTATCTTTACCGTTCTCTATGCAGGATTCTGAGTGGGCGGGGCTATGATAATGAGCTCTGTGCTGATTGGCTGCCTGAATGACGCGATACACCGCTATGGAAAAATGGCGGAAGCTCCGGCCGGCGGATAAATCAGCCTTTACACCGTGTCATAACTGCATGCGATGTGAGCGAGCGTCTGCGACAAAATCAATTCCATTGCTTTATTTTCTATTAGACTGTCCTAACTGGCCGCAGCGACGCAGCGTTTTGAGCTGAACATTTGTCGGACGCCCTGCTTCTATTTTCTTCCTGTCGCTCGCGTTGAAAGCCGGTTGAAAGCGCTGTAGGAAACGGTCATGATGAGGAACGGCTGATCCAGTTAGTTGAAATGAGAAGTTATCTCTATGATTCCTCCTCATTTCACTACAAAAACCTCAATAAAGTGGCAGCTGCTGGAGGGAGATGGACAGAGAGACGATGTCACGCAGAGCTACGATAGTCGGACGCTGGATGCAGTTACACGGTTTTATAGTTGTGTGCGTGGATTCACGCATCGCTCCGTCGTTACGTAACTTTGGGGAGCAGAATCTTATTGGCTCGTAGATCCACATCACACTGGACGGATCATCCGGGCGGCTGTACAGACACTGCAGAATTTGGTTGCTTTCCTCCTTCTCTGAGTTGGCAGGCTGAGGGGAGACCACTTTATATATGTTAAAGCAAGAAAAAACCTGTTTTTCATAATAGGTCCCCTTTAATACTGAACTCGTAAAGACTTGAACAAAGACGGCGCTGCTGCCTTTTATACATCTGCCGTATAGTTTCACAGAAGCCACGTCGCATGAATAAGAAATATTTTAAAAACAGTTTAAAATCTTGGTTTGTATATTTAAAACAAGGAAATAAAAAGCCACAAACCAAAACCACGTCCTTATCTATGGATATAAATCACAGTTTGTACAACCGGACGATATCGCTGAGCACCGCTTTGAATAATGCAGCGGCTGGGGATTGTGGGTAGAAACAAGTTCCCTTTCATAATTAATGCCGCAGTACTTCTGACACTAAAAGGCATAACAAAGGAAACCTTTTAGGGTATTTAATCAGCTCTTATCACGACTGCGACTCAGGTGATTTCAAACAATACCAGCAGAAATGACCCTCTGTGGGGGATACTTAACTCTCAGGTGAGACTAAATAGAAACTACTCAAGGTGTGAACTCCTGAAGACGACGCATCAGTGACTGTTCCTGCTCAGAGATGATTAAAGACTGATCAGGTCAGAAAGTCTTTTCTTTTGGAAATCATGGACAAGCAAAAGAGGAATCAGATAGTTATCTGTGGACGTTACAACGTCATCGGTTACGTCTGTGAAGGCACCAACACCGAGACTCGCCACCATCGCATTACAATTAAAAGGATGACAAAAGTGGCCCAGAAATAGGAAGAAAAAAATTATGTTTCCTGCTCCTAAAAACCTTTAGTTTAACTAAGTAAGGTCTTTTAAACCTCTCGCTGGTGTCATATTCAAAACAAGCATCTCCCTGGAAAACAAACACAAAAGGCCTCAGATCATTTGTAAATACGTGTTTTCTGCTGTCTTACATTTTAAAACAGCATCTCAATGTTTCTGAAACAAGAGTGGAAGCAAGTTTAAGGCCCAATCCCAATACTCCCCCTACTTTCTTTCACTAGCCCTAAAAAAGAAGGGACAGATTTTAGGGCACTTGAAATCTTCCCAGGGGTCTGTCCCAATACTCCCCCTACTCCTACTTTCAGCACCACCCCTAAAATCAGGAAGCTGAGAGACAAAAGCTGTTTTAATTTCAGCTGTAGCGCTGTTAATATGTCACTTTATTAAGTTTTAATATTTTTTCAGGTGTAAAAGTAACCGTTAAGATCCCCAACCTGGGCTCAGTTTATCCAAATAACGCCTGTTAAGAAATTTGACCCGATGTTTTCGGAGATGAGAAGAGCCGCCGGCTCGGAGCAGCAGCAGCCGGAGTACAGACGTGATCACCCTGTGCCGTCGTCCCGGGGGAGAAAACCTGCAGCTCTGTGGAGAATTACAGCTGGCTGAAATAAATCATTTAGGAAGATAAATGTTGGTTTAATAGATGAAATCTAACAGTTGTAGCTACGCCTGTTAAGAAATTTGCTCAGAAAATTTCGAGATTTCTGCCTGCCGGCTCCGGAGCTGATTTATGGTTCCGTGTTAAATCGACGCAGAGCCTACGGTGTAGGCTACGTAACCTACGCCGTAGACGCCGTTGGTGTAACGCGGAACCCTAAATCAGCCTTTATTCTGGCGTGATCTTTGGCAAACAGGCAAACGAGTGATTATGTACATTCACTGAGTGAATATTATGAAAGTAAAATATATATTTCTCGCTAGTAATGTAATCAAAACGCATTTTTATGCAGAAACTAACTCAAAATATTGATTTTATTCACTAAAAAATAAGGAATGTCCGCCATGTTTTTTTTTTTTTGGAACTACACTACTTTTCTCCACTCCCCCTAGGTGGAAAGAGGAATTGGGACACCACTACCCTCACGGGAACGCGCAAAATCTAGGGGAGGGGATGAAAACGAGGGGTAGTGGTAGTATTGGGGCAGGGCCTAACTCTAAGCCACCCTATGTATCCACACCAGTTCTGACCACACGGGGGGGCTAGAGATCTGCCGAGCCACTGATAATACTGCACTAACGAGCGGGGGCGGTTCAGCTCGTCCTGTAATACCACTTTGCGCCACTAGAGGCGTACTTCAACTGTTAACGGTATAAAAAGAACTGGAGAAGCGCTCGGTGACGTCATCAGTATTAGCAGCACCATAATCTTTAAAATAAGAGCGACTAAGCTCTGTTAGCTTAGTTTGGTTTGCGTTTGAAGCCAGCACCTAGTGGTCTCGGGACACGCTGCCTCCATGTGGTCTGACGTGGTACTGCTACATCAGGAACGGCTAGGAACCGGGAAACGGGAGGAGCCTGACCCTTCCTGTAGATGTCACATCATAATCACCAACAAAAATAAAGAGAGCAAAACAAGAAATAACTTAAAAAAAGGAAGGATTAAAACTTGATTTGTCATTTTCACATCGGAGCTTCAGTACCGATGAAAAGCCGTCTCTCCGAGCCTGAAACAGAGATTTAAAGGACCAGATACTCCAACCGTTCTGTTTTCCTTTTGTCGTGTCCTCCCGTCTCCAGGGGAGGAAAAGTGTGTCCACTACAACACAGGAATCACGTCCAGGTGTTAAAGTCCGTTTCTCATCTTGCAGGTTATCAGACCATCGTAGTATAAATGTACAAAAGCCGAGAGAAAAAGTCGGTTTGTCAAGGAGTCAAGGAGTCTCTGAGATGTTTACAGGCTGTTGAAACCGACGACGTGTCGTCCTTATCGTTTTCTGCCAGGTTGCTCTTCAAACTTCTTTTAAAAGGTGTTTTACTTTTTTAAATCCTCTCAACATGCAGCATTTCCTCTCGTTCAACCTTAAATGAACCCGTTAACCCCTCGACGGCCGGAGAAATGCTCCACACGAGGAAAACAGAGCTGAGGACACGAACCGAAGGCCACGAAGAGGTCGTTAGCTTGTTAGAACCGAGCAGATTAGCAGTTTTTCTGGTGACGTGGACTATCTGGGAAGTTATTCTACAAAAGCAGCAGAGAAGGCCGGGGACGAGGCTGACGAGGGTCTCCAGGTTCCTGGACGAAGACGAAGAGTAATGTACGACACACTTCAGAGCTGCACGAGTCTGTAGGTGAAGTCTGATCCGTTGCTGCGGTCAGCTGACCCGCAGGGGTCCGCAAGGGTCCGTAGGTCTCTACAGGTCTCTGCAGGGGTCTGCAGGGGTCTGCAGGTCTCTGCAGGTCTCTGCAGGTATCTGCAGGGGTCCACAGGTCCACAGGACCCGGGGGCGGCTCAGACCCGGGTGTGGCGGCAGCCCGACCCGGCGGCCCCGGGCGGCGAGCCGTCCTCGTCGCTGGACTCCTGCTGCTCGTCCCGGCGCAGGCCCAGGCTGATGTGGCTCTGCAGGGCGGCCGGCGTCAGCCACTCCCGGGGCAAGCAGCTCTGCAGGAAGGGGATGCAGGAGCTGAAGTACGCCAGCCGGTTCACCCAGCGGGGGATCTCCCGGCCGCACAGCAGCTGCAAGAGGAGAACAGTTGTTGGAGCAGCACAAACACCTGAGATATCAATTGCAACTTGTTTTATTGCTTAAAGGGGACCTATTATGGCATCTAATGTCTATTTTAAACAGGCCTTGAATGTCTTAAAAACAAGCTTTTGATTTTTTTTGCTGAATAAATTACAAATTCAGCCTCTTAAGCCTGGATTATGGTTCTGTGTCAAACCAACGCAGAGCACCGCCACCGTGACGTCGTCGTGAACCTTCGGACTTCTCCGTCACTCCATTTCTCCACGGTGCAGTCCCCCCCGTGACCGCTAATTCGCGATCTTTTCCTGAATGGTTTATCTGACTTTTTCCGGTCACAGTGAATCAAAGAGATAAGGACAACTATTGTGCAAAAAAACAAAACAAAAAAAAAATCACACATACACGAAGAAAAGAGCGCTGAAAGTTCACGACTGCTTCAAACCGGAAACCGGAAATGCGTTGCTTCCAAGCGAACCAATCACAGCCCTCTCTGTCTGCGTGTGGTCTGCGTCGCCTCGACGCGTTGTTACAATTTATGGGAGGTGCAGGTCAGTGACGGCGTGTGGTCTGCGTCGACGCAGACCACACGCCGTAGGCACGGCGTCGTTTTGACGCAGAACCATAACTCAAGCTTAAGCCATGTCTTTATCTTCCCATTCTCTAACCTCATTATCTATGCAGGATTCTGAGTGGGTGGGGCTATGATAATGAGGCTCTGTGCTGATTGGCTGCCTGAATGACGCGATACACCGCTACGAAAAAATAGTGGAAGCTCCGGCCGGCGGAGTTAAGCCTGAATTATGGTTCTGCATTGGTGTAACGCGGAACCATAAATCAGCCTTTACACCGCTGCGGCCAGTTAGGACAGTCCAATAGAAAATAAAGCAATGGAATTGATTTTGTCGCTGACGCTCGCTCGCATCGTTATGACACGGTGTAAAGGCTGATTTATGGTTCCGCGTTACACCAACGCAGAACCATAATTCAGGCTTAACTCCACCGGCCGGAGCTTCCACTATTTTTCCGTAGCGGTGTATCGCGTCATTCAGGCAGCCAATCAACACAGAGCCTCATTATCATAGCCCCGCCCACTCAGAATCCCACATAGATAATGAGGTTAGATAAAGACATGGCCCAGAGGCTGAATTTGTAATTTAGATAGAAAAAACTATCAAAAGCTTGTTTTTAAGACATTCAAGGCCTGTTTAAAATAGACATTAAATGCCATAATAGGTCCCCTTTAATTTGTAAATCCTGACCTCGGACAGCGAGGAGGAGAAGTGGTTGCAGTTCTTGTGCATGAGGTGGTAGGCGTTGCCCTTGAACTCCTTCCCCAGCTCCTCCATGATCTTGTCCATGTCCTCCACGGTGAAGTCCGTGGTTCCCAGGACGATGGCCTCCCTGTGGGGAAGCAGGGAGCGGCGTGAGCGCAGGGCGCGGCCACGGCAGGCCCGGCAGGTCAGTGTGCGGGAGCCTCACTTTTTTAGAGTATTTTATTTTCAGCATTTTTCAAGGGTCAATGACGAATAAGGATTTAACAGGTCAATTTTAAAATAATAATAAAAAAAGAATATCTATTGCAGTAGTTCAAACATTAAGAATGTTGTGTACACATAAATTCATATAAAAAATTTAAATTAAGTGATTCCAGAGTTTTTTGTCAAGATGAATTGGCACTAGCCTTAAAAAAAAGATCTTGACATCTTTTTTTCAGTATTATACAAAAATGGTTGTTTTTTCAATGGTCGATTGTGATTGTGATTGTTATGATTATTCATAAAATGGACATCAGTCAAACTTTGTTTGTATATTATGATGGAAATATAAATACAAATGTGTTGCAATCTTACACGCTACAAGACACTTCAGAAATCATGCCAGATAGGGCAGAAGATTGATTTAAAAACATTTAAAGTGATTTCAAAAAAACTTTTCAAAACAAGAGTCCTGGTCGGACGGTCGCACCACATGACATTTTGTGACAAAATCCCAAATAACTAGTATTTTTTGTCAAATTCAAGTGAGTCCATATGTGGGACAGGTAGTTCATATATATGGTGTTTTTTATCCATTTAAACCTTTTTTGAATTAGAAAAAAAGTCTGTTTTTCAGAAAATATAGCCGTCACGTCATTGACCCGTATACATGAAAACACAAACACAGAACTTCAAACTTCCTGGCAACACACAAGGCCAGTGAGAGAAACTTCTTTTGAGCTTTTCTTAATCGGGCATCAATATTTGTAGTATCTCCTAATAAACATGTCTGAGGATCTAATGGAAGACGCACTCCTAGAAGTTTTTTCATGATGTCAGAAAAATCCTGCCAGAATGTGTTAAGTGTTGTGCATGGCGGGAGCCTCACTTGAACTTGAACGTCTCTCCCAGCTCGGCGGCGTTGCCGGGGCTGATCTCGAAGATGCCGCTGAAGGGGTAGGGGTGTCCGCCGTACGCGAACTCTGAACAAAACACAGGGTGGAAACATCAAACCACTAATCACCCGGGAACAAGCCAGTAATCAGCCACGGGCTGAGATTAAATCATCAATTACATCATTAGGCTCTGATTCAGGCGTCTCTGCGGGGCGTTCAGGGAACGTCGGTAAAATAACAGGTTGCGTCCGTCGTGCGGCCTCTGATTTATCCTCCGCAGCAGCTTCACTGCTGAGGAGTGAGACACTGACTACGTTTACAGTAGTCAGTACTTTCTACCGTCTACAAATACAGAAATGTTCATATCCTTCATTACATTTATGAAGTGATTAGTCTCCTTGGTTTCTCCGTGTTTATAAGAACTTCCTGGACTCAAAAGACCAGGATTCCTTGTGAACAGAGCATGAGCAGAAAACAAATTCATGTTCAGTTTGATGGGGATATTCCATTTGGCGTTTACATGACCCAATATTCAGGTTAGAAAAGGAGTAACCCAGGGGTCATATTGGGGTTTTTAAAAACCCGAATATGAGCAAATTCGGGTTATTCAAAGGGGTTATTGGTGTTTACATGGACATGCAAATTTGGGTTATTGCCAATATTCGGGTTTTAAAAGGGTTATTAATGCATGGAAACGCAGTCACAGGGACTAAGACCGATCGATTACCTTTGAGGCTCCATTCTTCACTATCATCGTATTTCTCTGCTCACAGGATCAATATTTCTGGTTCCAAGGGCATAAAGGAGTCCTGGTGATCAGCTTCCTCGCTGGTCACCGGGACTCTATGGAGAGAAAACCCACTAAAAACATGTGTGTGTGTGTGTGTGTGCGTATTACTTGATTTGTGCATATGATCTGATTTGTGCGTATTATCTTATTTGTGCGTATTATTAGATTTGTGAGTAACTTGCTCGAAGTTACGCTCAAAACGATAATTACGAATTCAAAAAGCCTCCTATACACATAAATCCTTAAATACGCGTGCAAGAATTGCCTGATGCACTTGCACAAAACTATATATACGCAAAAATGGTTTTGAGACTCTTCTCTCCAAAAAGCCTCACAGATTCGTCTGTATATGTTGCATTTAAGGACTGGTGGAAAGCTGGGACATGTGCGTTATTTGCCCCGATACTTAGTTTCCTCTAAACTCATATTGTGAACAATTGTGGGTCTGTGTAAGAATGAATATCTCATCACTCCGTGGTTATAACAACTTTACTTTGTAATAATCTATCATTCCTTATATAGACAGATCTGCATTTATGGGCCTAACAAAAACGGTCAAATCTGGAGGCAAGACGACGGTGATGGCATCACGGTGGTCTGAAGTAGGTTTACTTTCTTAGGGGAGTTGAATACGAGGCTTCTTGGAGGCGTGAAAAGAGCCTCAAACCCATTTGTGCCTATTTAACAATTTGTGTGTGTAGGAGGCTTTTTGAATTCCTAATTATCATTTTGTCTGTAACTTCAAGCACAAATCAGATAATACACACACACAAATGTTTTGAGTCGATGTTCTTTCCATACGTCTCCGTCTCAGAGCTTTGCACATTTAAAATAAAATCCTCACAGCGTGAGTCAGGTGTGACCCAACGGGAGAAACCGGGTCACGCTCTCACCTCGGCCGTAGATCTGGATGCCTGAGTGGAAGACCCCGATGCCCAGGGTGGAGGTGTATTCGTTGATCCAGTACTGCAGAAACAGGGAGATGACACAGAGTCATGGGGAGGCAGAACCAGAACCAGAACCAGAACCAGAACCAGAACCAGAACCAGAACCAGAACCAGAACCAGAACCAGAACCAGAACCAGGCCACGGCGGGCCAACGGCTGTGGAGGCCATTTCATTTCCTACTGGACTTACCTCAAACTTTATTTATAGAGTTTAAAACAACCGAGGTTGACCAAAGTGGGTAAGATGAGACAAAATACGAGAATACAATGAAATAAAAAAATTAGAATCAGTTTGAAATAAAATTTTCCCAACATCCACTAAAACTAATCAAAAGCAGGGAGAAAAGGTTTTTAAAGCTGATCTAAAAACCTCAAGTTATCGTGCAGATCGGACATTAAACAGCAGGTTATTATTATTGTTGTTGTTGTTATTATTATTTTGATTATTATTATGATTATTATAATTATAGGTATTCTTATTATAATGGTTATTATTATGGTTATTATTCTTATTATTATTATTATTATTATTATTATTGTGGTTATTAATCGTATTATTATGGTTATTATTATTATGGTTATTATTATTATTGTTGTTGTGGTTATTATTAGTATTATTATGGTTATTATTATTATCATTATGGTTATTATTATTATTATTATTATTATTATTATTATTATTATTATTATTATTATTATTATTATTATTATTATTATGGTTATTCCGCTGGCACAAAGGCTCTGTCCCCTCTGGTCTTCAGTCGTGTTTTGGGGCGACCAGCAGCAGCTGATCGGAGGATGTCAGTGACCCGGCAGTTTGTGGGTGTTGAGGAGCTCAGTCAGATAATGGGGGGGGGGGGTGGCGATGCCATTAAGAGCTGTAAAAACAATCAATAACATTTTAAATCTATTCCAACAGCAACAGGGAGCCAGTGCAGCGCAGCCAGGACTGAGGATGTGTGGTCACTCAGGCCGGGGCCTCCTGCAGTCGTCACGGTGACCCGAGGCAGCAACATGCAACGTTCAGACATCACATATCATTTAAAGGGGACCTATTATGAAAAACAGGTTTTCTCTGTCTTTAACATATATAAAGTGGTCTCCCCTCAGCCTGCCAACTCAGAGAAGGAGGAAAGCAACCAAATTCTGCAGTGTCTGTACAGCCGCTTGGATGAGCCGTCCAGTGTGATGTGGATCTACGAGCCAATAAGATTCTGCTCCCGTCGTTACGTAACCAAAATGCAAACCACATCCACAACTATAAAACCGTGTAACTGCATGAGCGTCCGACTATCGTAGCACTGCGTGACATCGTCTCTCTGTCCATCTCCCTCCAGCAGCTGCCACTTTATTGAGGTTTTTGTAGTGAAATGAGGAGGAATCATAGAGATAACTTCTCATTTCAACTAACTGGATCAGCCGTTCCTCATCCGTGACTGTTTCCTACAGCGCTTTCAACCGGCTTTCAACGCGAGCGACAGGAAGAAAATAGAAGCAGGGCGTCCGACAAATGTTCAGCTGAAAACGCAGCGCCGCGTCAGGCCGCGTCGCTGTGGCCAGTTAGGACAGTCCAATAGAAAATTAAAGCTGCAAGCAGCGATGAACGGGCCCTCGCACTCATGGCCACTGCCCCCCATAAGCATATCAGCAATCATGAAATTGCATCATGGAATTGATTTTGTCGCTGACGTTCACTCGCATCGCATGCATGACACGGTGTAAAGGCTGATTTATGGTTGTATGGTTTACGGTGTATCGCGTCATTCAGGCAGCCAATCAGCACAGAGCCTCATTATCATAGCCCCGCCCACTCAGAATCCTGCAAAGATAATGAGGTTAGAAACGGTAAAGATAAAGACATGGCCCAGAGGCTGAATTTCTAATTTATATAGAAAAAACAATCAAAAGCTTGTTTTTAAGACATTAAACGCCTGTTTAAAATAGACATTAAATGCAATAATAGGTCCCCTTTAAAGATAAACAAACAGCCAGTTTGGGCCGAGCAACGATGACCTGAAGGACCAGGTCGGGATCTTCTACCCCCCCAGCTCGGGCCATCCTCGTCGGGAGCCCCTTCAGTTCCCTGCTTCTAAAAATGAGTAGAAGCATCTCAATCATTAGAAGGAGTGCCTATTTTGTAACCAATACAATTATTAAACAAGTTATACAATCTCTGGTTTTGTCACATATTGATTACTGCCCAGTAATCTGGTCTAACGCCTCCAAACATGAAATAAATAAGATCCAGCTTACCCAAAATAGAGCAGCGAGAATCTTTTTTTTTTTTTTTTGGGCTCTAGTGGCCCTTTATTCAAGCTGCAGATATGAAAGGGGTAGAGAGAAAGATCGGGGATGACATTCAGCAAAGGTGCGCAGGCCAGGATTCGAACCTGCAACCGCTGCAGGAGGAGGACTGTAGCCTTAGTATATGAGCTGCTGCTTAACCCACTGCGCCACCGAGCGGCCCAGCAGCGAGAATCTTTAGTATTTTATTTTGCTGAAGTTTTGTGACGTTTCGGGTTTATTTTCACTATTTATTTATCTTAAAATTTTCTTCTATTGAAATACGTTTTTTGTCTTTGTTTTTGTATTCGCCTCATTTAGTATGCACTTATTTATCTTTAGTTGTACTTGGATTTATCTTTAATCTATCTGTTTTTGGTTGTTATTTGTTTTTTTCATTTAGGAAAATTCATTTTCTTTTTTTTCATTGTTTTCTGCTCATTATTATCTTTAGTTTTTATTTGTTTTTGTTTTTTTGTCTTCTTTTTCTTTTTAGTTGTTGTTCTTTTTACTTGTTATCTACTTTGTTTTATTCTGTTTAACTAACATTTTATATTGTACTGTAAAAGTTTTATAGAAATTTATATTTGTACTGTTGGACCCCAGGAAGAATAGTTGCTGCCTCAGCAGGAACTAATGGGGATCTGAAATAAATAAATAAAATAAAAATAAAGGTCCAGACACCCATATGATTCATGGAGAAACCACAGCCCCCCCCCAGACCCCCCTGAGAGGACACAAGAGCACGTCCACGCTGCCCCATCTGTCCCACATCAATAATAAATCACATTTCCTCCCCCAAAGCCCAACAATTAAAGCATTTCCACTCATGTTTCTAGACCCCCCCCCCCCTAACAAACCCCCCAGCTAATCCAGCCGACTTCCCCCGGAGCAGAGACTCAGTCCCACACACTGATGCTTAACTACTCTGGCACCCGTCTACATTCACCAGTTCATCCAAGTTGATGAAAGGAATTTAAAATGTGAATCTGACGGCCAGAGCCCTCGGAGTTCAGCGGGCCGGACGTGAACCGAGACGTCAGGAGGGGGTGGGGGTCCAGAATCAGGGTCAATAAAGACAACTGCAGTCCCTCCACTGACCACCAGGGGCAGTGGCGTACTCCAACAATGGCCACGGTTACATGATGTTTTTTAAATCGGAATTAATTATTCCGAATTAAATAATTCAGAATTAAACTATTTTCCTTCGAGTTTACAGGGAAATAGTAATTCCGAATTGAGGTTTACATGGAAAACACGTTTGATCGGCTTTATCCAATTCCTCTTAAGGTCTGGGGGTTGGGAAGGTTCTGATTGGATAGGGGGGCGGACCGGAAGTTAAACTACCGGAAGAAAAACTAACTTAGCCGCTACAACTTTGAAAAGCTCACAATTTTGATGTTTCCTGCGATCTGTTCTTGAAATTATATCCAGGTCCTCCAAGCTATTTATTAAATAAATGGTCTCTGCTCTTGACCAGCGTTTACTGCGTGCTGCATCTTGAAACTTTGTTTGGAAAACAAGCCCAGCGCGGAATATAAGCCCCAGACGGGCGAGGGAACGAGCAGAAAGAAAGATTGGAGTTAATTTAAAGAGGAATGAGTTTATACATGATCGCGGAATTATTCTATTCAGATTTAAAATGGGAATAAACCAACCACTTACTTCGGAATTAAGCTTAATTCGGAATGGCCATTTTCATTCGGAATTAGGTGTTTACATGGTCATTTTTAATCACTTTAAATCGGATTTAATTATAATTCTGAATTAAAGAGGAATTAAACTTCCCATGTCAACCCACTTAATATGTCCAGTTCTTATTATACACTCGATGGAATAAGAGGCCAAATAGTTGCAGACCCTCACACGACCACTAGGGGCTGATTCCATCTTAAAATGTCCAATTTACAGAATAAAACAAACATATTTACACATGTTTTGGGCTCAATTTCACATCTACGAGGGTGAACTTTTTGTAACTTAAATAAAAGCCACACATTTATGCAAAACCGATGGTTTTTCTTGACTAAAAACTTCACTCCTTTCCATTTTGAAACAAAGCATTGCGTCTTTATATCCCGCTGAGAAGGTTTCATTGTAAAGGGAGTCGTTCTGGTGCAGCAACACGTTGCATAATCCTCACAGGCGTCTGAATGAGGGGCCTTGTCCTTCGCTGGTGCTCGTACGTCGGATTGGGAGGTCAGAAGGTGCACAGAGTGTATAGAACTGACACTTCCCGTCTCTTTCCCACCCAAACCTTCACCAGTCTGACTAATTAAAAACCAGATGAGTCCATCTGGTTCCACAGGGTTCTATTTTGGGGCCATTACTCTTTATCATTTATATAAAAGATCTGGTCAATTGCTCAAAGGTCTTCCAAAAAATCATTTTTGCGGATGATACAAACCTTTTTATATCACATAACAACATTCGAGAACTTCATGAGCTCCTTAACAATGAACTCTCTAAGGTGGATAATTGGTTTAAAGTAAATAAACTCTCCCTTAATATTAAGAAAACAAATTATAGCCTATATAATTTTGTTCCAATACAGAAATAAAGAGAGTAAACTCTACAAAGTTCCTTGGGGTCCTCATTGATGACTGTCTAAATTTTAAATGTCATATAGAACACCTTGTACAAAAACTAATCTAAATATGTCGGCCTGTTTTTCAAACCGAGACACCTGCTTCCACGCTCTGCCCTTCTCATCCTTTATAAAACTTTGTTTGAAACACATTTAAATTACTGTAATATTATTTGGTGTAATACTTATCCCAGTCATCTAAAAAAATTTGACGTTTTACAGAAAAACATTATCCGTGCCATCTCCTGGACTGAATTTAATTCACCAACTTGCCACCTGTTTGCCCACTATGGTATTCTTTGCCTTAAAGAATACAATTACTTCCATAATGCTTGTACAATATATCAGGTGGTCTCAGGTTTGAATCCCAGATTAACTCAACTCATCCCAATCTCCGTTGTTCCCCTGCACACCCACAAAACTAGACATAAACACCTTATTATAGGAAAAAAACGTAAACTTGTGGGAACAAGTTTGAGTGTTGTGTGTCGGGGAAACAGATTTGGAACGAGTTGAATGAGCCTTAAAAAGTCACAGTTCATCTCCATATTCAAACGCCAGTTAAAGAAACAATTGCTAAGCTCATATATATATAAATGTACTATTCGGGACCACAAAATGTTTCACGTTAAATGTTTGTAATGTAATGTCACATAATGTAAGTGGTAGTCTAGTATAAAGTGAATGTTGTATTGTTAAAGCCCAGTCCCAATACTCCCCCTACCCCTCATTTTCATCACTACCCCTAAATTTTGCGCGTTCCCGTGAGGGTAGTGGTGTCCCAATTCCTCTTTCCACCTAGGGGGAGTGAAGAAAACGAGGGGTAGTGGCTATGAATCTGTCCCTACGGATCGAGGGTTTTGCGATCCTCACTAGCTGATCTAGGGACCCAAAAATTTCCCAGAATGCTTTTCGTCGCCATTTGTGGACTGAATGAAAAAAAAAAAACATGGCGGACATTTCTTATTTTTCAGTGAATAAAATCAGTATTTTGAGTTAGTTTCTGCATAAAAATGAGTTTTGATTACATTTCTAGCGAGAAATATATATTTTACTTTCATAATATTCACTCAGTGAATTTACATAATCACTTTTTTGCCCGTTGTTCGCGAAGATCGCGCCGGAATAAAGGCTGTTAGGTTACGGCCTAGGTTACGTAACCTACGCCGTAGGCTCTGCGTCGATTTGACTCGCCGAAGGTTACACGGCGACGCGCGCCGTACGCCGTACCCTACGCCGTACCCTACGCCGTACCCTACGCCGTAGGCTCTGCGTCGATTTAACGCGGAACCATAATCAGCTCCCGAGCCGGCAGCTCTTCTCATCCCGAAAACTTTGGATCAAATTTCTTAACAGCCGTTATTTGGATAAACTGAGCCCAGGTTGGGGATCTTAACGGTTACTTTTAGGCCTGAAAAAATATTAAAACTTAATAAAGTGCCATATTAACAGCGCTACAGCTGAAATTAAAGCAGCTTTTGGCTCTCAGCTTCCTGATTTTAGGGGTGGTGCTGAAAGTAGGAGTAGTGGGAGTATTGGGACAGACCTGGGAAGATTTCAAGTGCCCTAAAATATATCCCTTCTTTTTTAGGGCTAGTGAAGAAAAGAAGGGGGAGTATTGGGATTGGGCCTAAGTGTGTATATAAGTGTAAGTGCATGTATGTATTCCTGTCTACTGTATTTATGTTCATTGGCTCCTATCATAAGCTTTTGATTCTCCAGGAGACCAATTCACATGTGTGTGAATAAATCAAATCAAATCAACAATCTGTAATCCTGGAAGATGCGCTGCAGACCCGAGTTTCCCAACCCAGTGTGGCGTCGCTCCAACACACCTGGCTCCAGCCAGTGGGCCGTCGGCGGGCTCGTGTACACCTTGATGACGAGCTGATGGAGGTCCAATCAGGGAACACCTGGAACGAGTCGCCCGACGTGTCCCGAGGACCAGAAACCTGCCGACTCGTCATTTACTGTCTTTTAAAGGTAGGGTATGTGATTTCTGGATTGTTTTTTTTTGAGAGATGGGCAAGTAGAAAGCACGTACAATTGCTTACCATGCCTTTATATCTTTACAGATGGACGTAGATGAGAAATAAACCATCGACATAGTTCAGTTGACACAAAATGTCAAAATTGAACAAAAATTAAACTGATATTCCTCCAAAACAGGAGAAATATCAGACCCCGGTTATTCCTTCATTTGAATTTCAAAACATTTTTGATGATATAAAGGCCATATCTGGAAATAATTCATTCTTTTTCCAGTTTTTGGTCTCAGAGGGCCGACAGAGGGTGAAAAATGTTAAATCTGAGACCCAATACTAATGCAATAAATCACGATTGCTGTTGCAACGACGACCACTATTCATTAAATTAGAAATATCTCATATTTCATGCATGTGTGTTGTTTATTTTATTATTTTTTAATAAAATGAGTTGCATCATGTATTTAAATGTTTAAAGGGTTAAAATCCTTAAAGTTATTGAGTATTTGGTAGTTCTGGGTATTGGTGCAGTGATTTTAGGGACTTTGATTAAATAGCAGTTTTTGGCTCAAGTAAGTCAGAGCGATACACAAGAGTTAAGTTAGTTACTTGTCATTTTAGACCCTGAAAGTCTGATTCCTGAGTCACCTTTAAACATTATGATGGAGATGATGAAAATAAAGTTGGATTTGTTAAAATCAACCTCCTGAAACACGATCACTATTCATTAAATTACAAATTGCACGCGCAAGGGCCTGTTCATCGCTGCTTGCAGCTTTAATTATTATTATTATTTTTTAATAAAATGAGTTACATCATGTATTTAAACGTTTAAAGGGTTAAAATCCTTAAAGTTATTGAGTATTTGGTAGTTCTGGGTATTGATGCAGTGATTTTAGAGACTTCGATTAAATAGCAGTTTTTGTGCAGGAACATTTTTGGATCAAGTAAATCAGAACGATGCAATTAAGGAAAAGATATCAGCAAATATTTTTTTCAACTAACATTAAATAGTAGTGGTTCATGTGTTAAAAGCAGTAGGTTTTCATATTAAAAGCATAATTTGTTGTAAACTGCATAATTACTCATTAGACCCTGAAAGTCTGATGCCAGATTCCCCTCTAAACATTATTCTGGAAATTATGAAATGACAAATTGTTACAGATTACTTTTGTAAGACTGTATTTGACCCGGTCTTTGTACGTTTTGACCATGTAAACGTAATTCTTGCCATTGTAAGAATGAGCTGTACCTGCTGTATACTGCCCTTACTTTTTAACAACTTGTGCTTTTTATTATTTTACCCCTTTTCTTATCATCTTACTTCATTTTATCTGTTATTTATGTTTTAACTGTGTCTTGCCGCTTTTAATGATGTAAAGCACTTTGAATTACCTTGTGTTGAATTGTGCTATACAAATAAACTTACCTTGCCTTGCTTTAAAAACATAATTTGTTGTAAACTGTGTAATTACTTGTCATTTTAGACCCTGAAAGTCTGATGTCGGAGTCACCTCTAAACATTATTCTGGAAATGATGAAAATAAAGTTGGATTTGTTTAAATCAACCTCCTGAAAGTGTATTTCTTCACATTAAATTTCAAAATAAAGCTGTGACCATGTGGGTCCATTAACTCACCATATCATACACGTTAAGGATGACGGGTTCATTGGCCATGGCTCGAACCTGAGCCTGGGAGGAGATGCCTGGACCTGGATCTGGACCTGGACCTGGATCTGGATCTGGACCTGGATGCGCTTCTCATCCCCGCAGAGGCTCGATGGCGGCGGAGGACGGAGGAGGCGGAGGATGCGGAGGAGAGGCGGCGGAGCAGCGCGGCTCCATGGCGGCTGCAGGCGGCTGGTCCAGCGGGGGAGACCCGCAGCATCACCCGGCGTCCAGCTACCAGCGTCCCCGGGCCCCGGGGGGGAGGACGGCGGGCTCGGGGCTCATGGATCCTCCTCCTCGGTCCGTGCGTGATGCGGCTCTGCCTCCTGCCCGATTACATCATGGATGAAGCTCGGATCCTCCTCCAGCTGACGGGAGGAAGGACAGGCCGCCGCGGGGCGCAGCAGCGCAGCATCCTCTCACCGAGGGTTGGCTCACAACCATACCTTTTTATTGTTAGTTTTCTTTTTATTGTATTTTCTTTTTCTTTTTTTTTCCCAAAAACTTTATTTCGCAAAAACATGAAGTTTACAAATTATATATCTTATAACATAGAAATCTACGGAAGAGTATTAGGGCCATGCAGGAGAAAAAATATTTGAGAGGGGAAGATTTTTTTTTATTGTGCAGAGAAAAAAGTCGAAATGTCGAGAATAATGTTGAAATACAATTTCAACATTTCAACAAAGTCTAAATTTCGTGAATAAAGTCAACATTTCGAGAATAAAGTTGAAATTATTCTCGAAATTGTACTTCTGGTCTTAATTTGAACAATACAGGACTGTCTCAGAAAATTATATTGTGATAAAGTCCTTTATTTTCTGCAATGCAAAAATGTCATACATTCTGGATTCATTACAAATCAACTGAAATATTGCAAGCCTTTTATTATTTTAATATTGCTGATCATGGCTTACAGTTTAAGAAAACTCGAATATCCTATCTCAAAAAATTAGAATATTCTGGGAATCTTAATCTTAAACTGTAAACCATAATCAGCAATATTAAAATAATAAAAGGCTTGCAATATTTCAGTTGATTTGTAATGAATCCAGAATGTATGACATTTTTTTTTTTTTTAATTGCATTACAGAAAATAAAGAACTTTATCACAATATTCTAATTTTCTGAGACAGTCCTGTATATAGTGTCGAAAATCAAGATAAACATCTCAATCGACTGTCGGAGTGTGATATTTTATTTATATTTATTTATTTTGTCCATGAAGAAAATGACATCACTTTTATTATAAACCTGTTCATTGTTTGGCAAATTTCACATACACAATTGTAAATACTCCAAAACTCCAGCCCACTTTAAAGGTTTCCTACTTGAGTTTAAAGAGAAACTTAAATCCCTTACACTAATTGACACCAAACAAAGTATAACATCCACCCATATATACCTGAAGTTGTTTTTTTTAAGAGGAATACTGTATAATTTACTTATTTATTTTTTCATTTACTTTTTTTCATATTTTATTTATTCACTCGTTTACGTGTCATTCTCCCTACTTCTGTTAATTTCACTTGAATTTTATTTTTTGTTACCTACCGGTATATATTGGAGCACTTGTCTGATGTTCTTTGTATATAACTTATTCTCAAAAAAAAAAAAAAAAAGTCAGAAAATTCACTTTCAGCCATTATAAGCAATGATTAAAACTAAATAAAAATACAATTTCAATAAAAAAAAAACAATATAATAATAAAAACATAAAATAATGAGTTTACCACATGAGCCTCAAGAGAAACTACTTAAGGAGGTTGTTCCACGAGATTAAAGAAGTCAGGTTTCGTGCAATAAAAGAGATATTCTGCAGATGAAAAGTGTGAACTACCTAAAAGGGAAGATTGGATAGATGTGATGCATGACATTTACATACTTTCTTGCTTAGATTAGGACAAATTTAAGAATTTCTGGAAACACTGGGTTGAATTCATTTCACCATTGAGAGCAGACTTTATCTAAATAGTATATTTTAAAGATTCCCTTGGTTCTTGCTACAAAACTTTAATTGTTCATTAAAAAATAAAAGTTTAATTAAAGATATGTAAAAAAAAAAAAAAAGTTTGAAACAGGAATAATTTTTAAGGTACAATGTGTTTGTATGATCATCATTCAATTACTGTAATTCCCACGGTTTGTTTATCTATTCTCTCATATTCTCCTCTTGTGTAAAGAGACTTGAGTGACAGCAAGGTTTAATTTGGTTTTATGTTTCATTTATTTACTTTTTCCTTCTTTCTTTTGGGTCTTTGATGGCCTTTGTATCATTTACAGAAATTCAGATGCATCAGGTTATGCAACAATCAGGAACGGAGGGAGAGAAGAGAGAAATTGTGATATTTCTGTGAATGTATGGACTTTTGTGAAATCTTAATAAAAAGAGAATTTAAAAAAAGAAAAGTGTAAACTAGTGCAGTATTCTGCAACACGTATGAAAAGTTGAGTTGTGTGAAAGTGTTTTACTGTTCGTTTTTTAGCACTGACTGAAGGCACTTTTACATTCGTTGTGATTTAAAAATGAATAAACTAAACTAATAAAGATATAATCTAATCTAAAAGACTGGAGATTAAACAAAAAAGAAAGGTAATCGAACTGTGAAAGGTGTGTGATTCAGAGCAGACGGGAGAGATATCCTTGTCATTTAGTTCATCCTGTCCTTCTGTACTTTTTTCAACAAAAAAACAGGACCTTGAATAAATAAAACCTCAATAAAACCCCGACAGCAGCAGGGGCTTCAACATCAGCTTTATTCATCTCTGGATCTCAAATACACAGTATGTTCATAATTTATTCGTGCTGAATGGCTCCCGTCTTCCTAACCCCGCCCAGAAGAAGTGACATGCAGCATATTTACAGACGAGGACGTCCACGAACGTGAACAAAAGCACTCATAATCCAGCGATGCCTCGGAGTCCCATGATCGTGGCTCGTGCAAAAGAAAACCCCAAAAAAAGATAGAGAGAAGCCCTTCGAGTCGCCGATGGAAACGCCGTTTTACGGTCGGTGCAGCCTGAAAACGAAGCACCGCCTTCGACGCAGAATCACAATGTTTTAGTCTCAAATGGTTAAAAAAAAAAAAAAAAAAGACGAAGACGACGTCAAACGGAGGATTTATCAGAGGGAATTAGGTTCAACGGTTCATCCTGAGTGACCCGATGAAATATAGTGGAATGAGTGAAAGGAAAAGGCTCTTTTTGAGCCGTTGAACGATGAAATAGTGTTTTCTGAAACGACCCAAGGCCCCCGCCGTCGCCCAAGAACCATTTTAAACAGAAAAGATCCCGTCGGTGAGCTAAACTATTGCACAAAGACGCGTTGGTCCCAAACCCACCGACCTGCCGCCGGCGGCTCTAACGAGAGCGGAGAAAACGTGTTCATCCGCCGCTGAAAGTAGTCCCCCCCCTGAACAGAGCAGCGGGTGGAAGTTCATCGCCCGGGCGTTTGGGGAAGAGGAAGATGGGTTTGATCTGTGTGGCCGCCGGGAGTCGAACCCGCGTCACGCCGGCCGTCGGTTCCAGACGAGCGGAGAGGCCTTGGAGCGGCTGAACGCGAGCAGCCGTCCGGCGCGTGAACGGGCCGCGGTGCCCGGCGAACCTCGGGCCTCGTGAGCCGCAGCGACACCTGCTGATCACGGGAACGACACGGGTCAGACTTCCTCTCTCGCTTCTTTGGCATTCAGCAAAGTTTGTTTCTGGTTTATTTTTTTTCTTCTTCTTCTTTTTTTCGGCGTTAAAACGTTCGTAGCGGACGCCGCCGGCTCCCTGGAAGCCGCTTCCTAGTTGGTCCGCTTGTAAATGAAGGCGAAGACGAGGCCGGCGGCCGCTAGCAGCGCCAAGAGTCCCAGGACCGGGAGGGGGGGCTGCTGGTCCGGCTGGGGCTCCGCCGGGCCGTTCAGGTGGCGCGTCGACTGCAAAGAAGAAGACGACAACGAGAATCAAAGGGTTGATATTTCACACTTTTGAGATGTTTATTCCAGCTTTTTAGAAATATTCAAGGTCGTATTTGGTCAGAGGTGAAAATTCTGGTCCAATCAAAGCTTCTTCCAACGACACAGAACCAATCACAATCTTTATACGATCAATCGTACGAGAGCATCTAGATCAGGGGTCGGCAACCCGCGGCTCTTTAGCGCCGCCCTAGTGGCTCCTGGAGCTCTTTTCTTCTTTTTTTTCCCTCTTTTTCTTATATTTTTTTTTGCTTTTTTTCATTTTTTTTCCTTTCCTTTTTAATCTCGACATTTCGACTATTTTCTCGACATTTTGACTTTTTTCTCGACATTTCGACTTTTCTCGAAATTTTTACTATTTCCTCGACATGTCGCCCTTTTTCTCGACATGTCGCCCTTTTGAAAAGTCTTGTATAAGCCTTAGAATGAAGGGAACACATGCTGCATGTATCTATATTAGTTATAACTGGGGGAAGATTTTTTTTTCATTATGCAAAAAGTTGAAAGTTGAAAAAAAGTCAAAATGTTGAGAAAGTCCAAATTTCGAGAAAAAAAGTCAAGAAAAAAAATTGATGGATTTTCCTCAGTGTAGAATTACTAAACTTGAAATATCTTATTTTATATACCAGTATTTTTGATTATTATTATTATTGTATATACCAGTACTGTTTATAGTGTGTCATAATCTGATATTATTATTGTATTATTATTATTATTTCTATTGATGCCTCTTGTTTTGCACTATCCCCTTTGCTGCTGTACACTGCGAATTTCCCCGCTGTGGGACTATTAAAGGAATATCTTATCTTATATCCATCAACTACAGTGACTAAAATCTTCAACTTTTTCTTTCTTTCTTTTTTTTTTTTTTTTTTAACATGTTGCTTACATTAATTTCAGAGGTAACATTTTTCCCCTTAAGCTCGTACGTTTACTCGGTTTTGATATTTCCAGGTCAGAACGGTTCTGGAATCAAATTCACACAGAAAGCAGGAACCAAACTCACGTCTGGCATCTTCTTCTGGACCCGGAGCTCCACGTCTTCGCCGGCCGTCCGGAACAGCTCCACCACATGTTTGTGTGTCAGTTTCTCCAGTTTCACTCCATTTATCTACAAACAGTCACATGACACACAAACATCCGTCAGCTTTGATCAAACCCCCCCGAGACAGACAGCAGAAAATCAGTTTCACATCAATGGTGAGAAACTGAGAAAGAAAAGGCCCAAATTCAACGCAGGCAAGGAAACGGCCTCTCCGAAGTAATAAACTATGTTTTATACATTCTTTACAATCTAAAATATAATTTAATCCAGATTTGACAAGTAGTGAGCTGTGTCTAATGGGGTCTACAGGTTTGACAGAGGTAAATTTAAGACTTTTTAATACCATTTTCAAACAAAATTTAAGACCAAAAAGACAAGCCACTAAGAAATCCAGCGCTGAGGGCGAGGTTGCCAGATCTGACAGGTTCCAGCTCAAACGCAATGTAAAAAAAAAAAAAGGATCAGGCTCCAAACAAAGACTACAATTAAATTGAGCAGAGTTTATTGAGTATGTTTCTACTTTTTACGACATAATGTAAACTTTTTTGTTAACAATTTCTCCTGAATATTCAGTAAAAACCAGGAAAAGCAGCCCAGATAGATATCTTTCAGCTCAATTGGGCTGAAATTTGCCCAACCTGGCAACACAGATTTAGAACCTCGCAGGAGATTTTCCTCAAAATGATGAAATAAACTTTTTAATGATGACTGGAAACATTCCCTCTAAAATTAAGACCTTTGGATTGAGATTTAAGACAAAATAAGACATTTAAAAGGCCTTATTTTAGCAAAATAGAATTTAAGACTTCAAAAAAGCAGTGAAATTGCTTTTTTTTTTTTGCATTTTTACAACAAGAATAAGCATTTCACAAATAAACAGAATTATGAGTATGTTTCATGAGAAGATAATATGATTCAGGTTTGAGTAATTGAATGATTTTCATCTTCTTTTGGGACTTTAAGATAAAACTAGTTTGTGGTGAATCAGAAACTAAATGAAAGTGATTTCACCTCCAGGATCTTGTCTCCCTCCTCCAGCCTCCCGTCCAGCGCTGCCGCTCCGTCCTCTTTGATTTTAGACACGTAAATGCCACTATCGTTCACAACATACTGCTGGTCCAGCCCGCCGACGATGTTGAACCCCAACCCTGCACCAGGAGAGAGACAACACAAACTCGGTCAAGGGTTCCAGTCCTTTCCAGGACTAAAAATCTTAGTGAAAAAAAAAAACCACATTAATTTCATACTTGTAACAAAGAAAAACGTACATTTTTAAGCCTCCAAAATGTTAAAACCTTCAGATATGCCAAAAGGTCGTGCGGTTTGAATGAACATGAGTTTATTGGTGAACCAAAACGGCAAAAACCAAAATGACCTCAAGTGGAGAAAATAGAGGGAAATATTCCCTTTGATGCTCAATTAGCTGCATTTTAATTAAATCCAAAACACTTCACTTCAGTAACTTCAGCCTTCTTTAAACAGACTCAACATGCACAAAACTGAAATAAAAAAGTGCAACCACTGAGCAGTAGTTTAAAAAAAAAAAAACTCAAATATGTAGCGTTTGCTGAATAACCACTAACAATTACCTATTAAAATGATCTATTCAACTCAAATTGTGTAGTTTTAGCAGAGAATCCTCACTCACTGAACCTATACAATCAACACTGCACTATGAGAAAAAAAAAAAATCAGTTTCCTCACCAGTTTTTATCCACAAACTCAAAATAAATTAAACAAATCAAAATGATTCAAGTACATAAAATGAATTTTCTTTTGATTAACTTATCAATAGGTAAATACTGAAAAACATAGTGGTTTGAAGAAAACTAAGCAGCACTTATTTCCACCTTAGGTGTAACACTCACTTCATAGACCTGAGTTTGGAGGAATTAATGGGAGAAATGGACATGTTTTTTACTCCTGACAGATATTCTTCCTTGTATCTGGTTTCGCCTCAACAAACATCTGCAGGTTTTTCTATGGGGTGACGTGGCGGGCGTACACTCGCATTACAGGGCATTATCCAGCATGAATGACACTCAGTTTTTTTTGAGCATTTCCTTCCCCAGGCAACGGCTTTGTGTTATCTGGATTGTCCCACATAGTTTAGTTTAGTTTATTGGTCCTTTCAATTTCCACAACACAAATAACCCAAAGTAGAGGTGTAAATTGTCACTGTAATACAAAAAATATAATTTTTTTTGGTATATATATATATATATATATATATATATATATATATATACACACAATGTTTATTAATAAGATTTTATCAGAGAATTGTTGAGAATTCAGGAAATACTACAGAATAGATTAAAGAAAGGTGGGAGAAGGAATTGAAGGAGAGTATATCTAGTCAACAGTAGGAGTCCATATTTTTTTCTACTTCTTGCTCCATGTACTGGCACGAATTTAGTTGGAATAATCTGGTACGTTATTTAGTTTTTTAGTATTTAGTCATTTAGTTTTATTATTCCCCCTAAAATGAAACCATATCTGGCAGGTTTCCCAACGGAGATGTTGGAGAGGTTGCCGTGACGACGAGGCAGATCACCATCACACTTTTTGGCGCTGTCCTAAGATTAAGTTATTTTGGAGAAATATTTGTTCACAAATATAATATAAATAATTATATTAAATAATAATATAAATAATATAAAGCAAAACCGGATCTGGTTTTATGCCAGAAATGACATGACTTTGTATTAGTTTGATGTATATAGCGGAAATTTAGGATTCTACACTTTTTTTTTTCATGGCGGTTACAGCCGTTACAGCCGTTCACTACTTGTCTGTTGCTCCCTTTAGTTCTAAATGCTCCTGTTTTGTGTTTAATGTGTGAATTACTGTTTAAAATGAAGAAGTACATTTCTGTTTTTTATACATTGTTAATTCTCTTCAGTTCTGCCTTGAAATACATCTAGTTTCCTTTATACATTGTATTATACCAATGTAGACTTAGCCTGTTATCAGAACAGAAGGAATTCAGTTTGTTTTCATGATTGTAGAAATAAGTTCTTAGTGATGGGACAGTTTAGAAAAACAACACAGTTATTATGGATGTAACGATATAAAAAAAGAATGATTAATTCTATGCAATAAGTAACATGATTGTGAAAAAAAAGCAAACATGATTACAGTATGTTGATGCTGAGAAAGAAAAACATATGGGAATATGAACATGAATGAATAGAAGAAGGTATTGTAATGGTTAAGACGTATATGACTGGAGGAAATATGGGTTATTGATATTTAGTGAAAATTATTGATAATAAAACAGCTGCGCAAGGAAGAGAGAACGAAAAGCACTAAAACTGACTGTCTCGTGTTTTTCCCTGTTTATTCAGGTTTACCCGGCAGAACAGTTTTAAAAATATATAATCAACAAGTATTCAGGTAACAGATTCCTCTGTCATGTTTGTTGCTCCATCTGGGAGATATTCCAGAAGAGACGTCAGGCAGTGACAAACACCTCCTGAGAATTCTGACTGTCTCTGCTAAAAAAAGCGATCACTCGTAAATGTGTCCAGTCTGACTCACCGACGGTGGATAAACGGCTCAGAATCATTAAAGACATTCACCAGATGGAAAGATTGACTTTCTTGCTGCAGCTGAAAGGTGATTTATATGCTGCAAGATGGTCAAAATGGACGGCTTTCTTGCTAAGTAAGGGAGTGAGTTAGTCTTCTCTCCCCCCTGCTTTAGACTGTTACTGTCCAAGTTCATTATGATAAGACAATGATATAAATCTAAATGTAACCTTCAATACTGGCTTATTGAAGACATGGCAACAACCAGAGCTGGGTGGAGGAGCCAAAAATTGTACTCAAGTAAAAGTACTGTTACTTCAGAATAATATGACTCAAGTAGAAGTAAAAAGTAGTCATCCAAATAATTGAGTAAAAGTAAAAAAGTACGGTACTTGGTGAAAAAACTACCGTACTCAAGTGCTGAGTAACTGTTGAGTAACGTCTGATTTATTTTTTTAACACAACCATTCAAACAGACAAAATTACAAAATAATCATCTTCAGGCAAATTAAATCAATAAAATAAATTAAAATGAATAAAAAATAAAAAAATAGCTTAAATTAAAATAATCTTAAAGTAAATTCAAGTACTTTAATAAATAATAAAATAAATAAAATAATAATAGAATAAAAAAATAAATTAAGCACAAGTAGCACAAAATCTCAAACCTTTGTACTTTTCTTTTTTAACCAGGCAGAACTAGAACAAACATGAACTCATAGAAACTCTGTGTGTGTTTGAGTCTGTGTAAATGTGACAAAACATGCAAAAACAAACATTATTCCCAAAGAATCGCTCAGTGATGTCATGAGATTGACGCGTACGTGGATAAAAGGGATAAAAGAAAAGTAACAGCTCAACGTAGCCTAATGTAGCGGAGTAAGAGGAACAGTTTCTTCTTCACAAATCTACTCAAGTAAAAGTAAAAAGTATAGTGATTCAAAACTACTCCTAAAAGTACAACATTTCCCAAGACTTACTCAAGTAAATGTAACGGAGTAAATGTAACTCGTTACTACCACCTCTGGCAACAACGGTTCTAGTACTGTGACTATTTTGTTTGTTATATACCTTATTGTAAATCAATACAAATTTTAAGTATCAAATTTTTTTTTATCAATGTACAATGTCCCTCTATACAAAATAAAGTGAATGAAAAGAGAGAAAGGAGGGTCAGACTAGAACTGGTCTTTAGTCCAGCAGGCACCGGTCCAGCTGTTTACAACCTTCAGCTCTGGATCAAAGTACAAAAAGAAAACCTTTAAAAAGGCGAGACTAAGATTCTGCAACCTGCGGCTCTTCATCCTCATTTATTTATTCTGCTCCTTCAGCCTGGGACATATTACAATATGACAGGGTTAATTTTTCTGAGAAATTTTAAATCTAAATTGAAAATACGTGAGGCCGACTCCATTACATGTACATGTTTTTTGTGATTTTCTTGCTTTTTTAATTTAATTTTAATTGTATTTTATCTGTTGGTGTTTTCCATCATTTATAACTATGTGTTGTAATTGCTGCTGCCTATTTTGGCCAGGTCTCCCTTGGAAAAGAGGTTTTTAATCTCAATGGGATCTTTCTGGTTAAATAAAGGTAAAATAAAAAAAAAAAAAAGTAGCAGCTCCCTTTGGCCTTGAAAAAAACCCCCAACATAAATAAATGATATTTCTGAATTAAGTTTTAGTAATATTATTAGTTTATTTTGTTGGGCAGTTATCTTGGAGTTTGAGTTGATGCCATCCAATTTTAAAATATTCATTCATTCATTCATTCATTCATTATCTTACCCGCTTTATCCCTTGCAGGGTCACGGGGGTCTGCTGGAGCCTATCCCAGCTTATTTTAGGTGAGAGGCAGGAGTTACACCCTGGACAGGTCACCAGTCCATCACAGGGCCACATATAGACACACAAACCATGCTCACAATCACACTCACGCTCACACCTACGGGCAATTTTTAGAATCATCAATTTACCTAGCATGCATGTTTTTGGACTGTGGGAGGAAGCCGGAGTACCCGGAGGAAACCCACGCAAGCACGGGGAGAACATGCAAACTCCACACAGAAAGGCCCCTGCCTTTTTTTTAAAATAACTATTTTTAATTTCTATATTTATTGTTAAAGTTGCTAAGCTGCAGTTACATTTTTTATTTTTTTTTTGTTTTTACTTTGGTGAAAGCCTGCCTTCCTACCCTCTGTCCCGTCATCACCGACATAATTAACTCCTCCATAGGCTCCGGTACAGTGCCCCCCAGTCTCAAAATCGCCTCCATCACTCCCATTCTGAAAAAGCCTGGTTTGGACCCTGAGGACCTCAATAACTTCCGGCCGATCTCCAACCTTCCTTTCCTCAGTAAGATCCTGGAAAGAGCAGTGGCGGCCCAGCTCCACCAGCATATGTCCAACCATGAGCTCTATGAACCCTTCCAGTCAGCCTACAGAACCCACCACAGTACTGATACCGCTCTCATCAAAATTACAAATGACCTCCTCACTGCTGCAGACAATGGTAAAATCAGCATCCTCATCCTCCTCGACCTCTCCGCTGCCTTTGACACCATCTCCCACACCATCCTCCTCGAACGCCTGTCTGCTCTCCTTGGTATCTCTGGCTCTGCTTTATCTTGGTTCCAGTCTTACCTCACCAACAGAACTCAGTTTGTCACCATCCTTGGCTCCTCCTCCCACCCTGCCCCAGTCAACCATGGTGTCCCCCAAGGCTCTGTGCTCGGTCCAACCCTCTTCACCACCTACCTGCTCCCCCTCGGCCAGATCATACGCCACTATGGTCTCAGTTTTCACTGCTACGCTGACGATACCCAGCTCCATCTCAGCACCTCACCATCCTCCCAGCTCCCCCCACAGTCTTTGGTTAACTGCCTCTCAGCCATAAAATCTTGGATGACAACTAACTTCCTCAAACTGAACAGCAATAAGACGGAGCTCATGGTTGTGGCCCCCAAGTCACTGCTCCGGAAGGTTGGAGATCTGCTCATCCGGGTGGACGACTGCACCATTACACCATCCTCCGAGGTCCGTAATCTGGGCGTCATCTTGGACTCCACCCTCTCCTTCCAGTCACATATCAAGTCGGTCACCAAATCTGCCTTCTACCACCTCAGAAACATCGCACGTCTCCGTCCCTCACTCTGTGGCAGAAACACTCATCCATGTTTTCATCACCTCCCGAACTGGATTATTGTAATGGAGTCCTGTCTGGGGTTCCAAGTAAAACCCTGGACAGGCTCCAGTATGTGCAGAATTCAGCTGCCAGGGTTCTCACCCACACCAAGCCCTGGCAGCACATCACCCCCACCCTCATCCACCTCCACTGGCTACCTGTTAAGTTCCGCATTCGGTACAAACTCCTCCTACTCACCTACAAATCCCTTCACACTCTGGCCCCCCAGTACCTGTCCGACCTCCTTCATCACCACACTCCCTCCCGGAACCTGCGGTCTTCAGACGCTGGTCTGCTCTCCATCCCCCGGACCAGACTGAAGACCTTTGGGGACAGAGCCTTCAGTGTTGCTGCCCCCACCCTCTGGAACTCTCTCCCTGCTGTAATCCGTGACTCCCCTTCTCTGGACAGTTTCAAAACTCAAAACCCACCTTTTCACCCTGGCTTTTCCCCATTAGTGCCCCTCCCCCCCGCCCCTGTCGTTTTGTCCCGATGGTGTTTTGTTTTGTTTGTTCTTCCTTGGTTTTCCTTTTTCATGGCATGCCTTGAAAAGGCCTATGATCTGTAAAGCAACCTTGGGTTCTTTGAAAGGCGCTATATAAATGCAAGTTATTATTATTATTATTTATATTAAAGCGGGGTAGTTTTTATTTTACTTTTACACAAATATAGACTGAAATAGGCCTACAATTCAGTTTAATTTATTTCAAAGTACGCCTACAAATGTACACTGCACCTCCATTGTTATATTTAGTGGTTGTAGCAGCTAAAATAAATAAAAGATGAAAACTTTTAAAATCTCTATTTCTTGTGGCTCGCGACAAGTTTTTTTGAGTAGAAGTGGGGCCAAAATGGATCTTTGATAATAAAGGTTGTGTGTACAAATATATAGAAATATTCAACTATGTGTATGTATGTATTCATGTATGTATGTATGTATGTATGTATGTATGTATGCATGTATGTATGTATGTATGTATGTACGCATGCATGCATGCATGCATGCGTACATAGGTATGTGTGTGAGTATAATTACAGTATATAATAATAATAATAATAATAATAATAATAATAATAATACTTGTATTTAGCAGTGTGAGTACAGTGTGAGTATTTATAAATATGGATTAAATGATTAGTGAATGGGGGTAGGATTAAATAAATTTACACTTCTTCCTACTGCTTTTTTGCACATGTAAATTAAGATATCAAGTGTTAAAGGGTGAAATTCTTTGTTTTGTCGTTTTCTTAAACTTCTCTTGAAGTGTTGTTTTTTACATGTACAAAAATAAAATAAATCAAATCAAATCAAAATCTGCCACCTGTCATGTTGCCTATTAGTTTGTCTAGTTACACTGTTGCTTTTTGTGCATGGCTTTCTATTCTGTGTTTAGTGCTTTTGTCTTGTTTGTTTTTGGCCTGTTTGTGTGTTACTGTGTCTCGTGTTATTAATGCTGATGTTACTGTTGCTGCTTCATGTTTGTTTCTGTTTCTAGCAATTGTCTGTTGTTGAGCTTATGTTAACCTGTGTGTGTGTGTATTTTAGCTTAGTCTCTTACCTTTTAATCTTTATTCTGATGTAGCCTTCTTATTTGGAAATGTTTTATTGATTATATCTTAATAATTTTTTCTTTTAGGTTGACTATTTTACACCAGTTCAGGGACAGCAGATGCAAAATAGCCTTTTTGGCTAATTCTGGCATATTTTACATTTGTTTAAATGTATTATTAATGTGCATTGTCCCTGATAACCAGAGGTGTCAAGTAACGAAGTACAAATACTTTGTTACCTTACTTAAGTAGAAATTTTGGTTATCTATACTTCACTGGAGTGATTATTTTTCAGACGACTTTTTACTTTTACTCCTTACATTTTCACTCAATTATCTGTACTTTTTACTCCTTACATTTTAAAAACAGCCTCGTTACTCTATTTCATTTCCTCCTTTAAATAAAAACTATCCAGTTAAATTGCTCCATCCGGATAGAGTGAATGTGGTTGTGGTTGTTTCAGATGTTCTTGTCCAGTTTTGTTCTTACATCCGTTCCCCTCTAGAGGTGGGTGCAATTCATCGATGTGTCGATGCATCGCGATACGTCACGTGACGATTTGGAATCAATTAATTAAAAAAAAAAGTTATATAGTTATTAGTTATCCTATCCAGATTCCAGACTGAATAAGCTGCTGAATCATTTCATTTTCAAGAATGCACATTTCTTATTGTTCACTTGAAATATGGAAGATATGTTTACACTAAATAAATTTGATTGAAGTACATATCTTGTTTACTTGAATTAATGAACTCATTAAATCCAGGGCTTGACCGTTTTCAGTGTTTTCCTCCAATAGAGGGTGCTCTCATGCAAGTGCAGCTTTCCCTGGTCAAAGTTAAGTAAGTCAAAGAGCAAATGTTAACATAGTCATAAAATAAATTATTTTGTGTCTTTGAAAAATACATGTTAAATGTTCAAAAAACCTTGTTATTTACTTAATGAGTGTTGTTAGAGGAACTGAATTAATTGATTGGCTATTTATTTACAAATGTAGCCACAGATGAAGACAAAATCAATCTTGTATGGAAAAAAAGCATTAAAAATCACAATAATCGAAGAATCGAAGCTCCAATAATCGAAATCGAATCGAATCGTGAGGTACCCTTGTTTGCACACCCCTATTCCCCTCAGATTCCTGCAACTAAACTTGGATGTTCATTCCAATAAAGGTTAGGATAAATGATAACATGCCTCTGAAGTTTGACTTTTTGCACCATTACAATACTTATAGGCAACTAGTCATCATATCTGCTGCTCTCTGAAACACATGTTAATGCTCAATAGTACACATATATGCTTCTTTAATATATTTGCATTATACTAAGATGCATTCATTTTCAATGGCTTTTGTCCTAAATGGCTTTTTTCCCCCTTACATTACTTTTACTTTTACAATTTAAGTAGTTTTGAAACCAGTACTTTTATACTTTTACTTGAGTAAAAAACTTGAGTTGATACTTCAACTTCTACAGGAGTATTTTTAAACTCTAGTATCTATACTCTATCTATACCAGGTACATGAAATACAAAGTGCTTTGACATTTGAAAAATAGGCATAATTGTGTTTGTATCTATGAAGGAATGTTACATTCAGGTCAAAAGCTTTTTTTTGTGGAAGGTTGGCATAAAGCAGCATATTTGCCCTTTTTCATATTGTTAACAGTATTAAAAACATAAAAAATACCTTTTAAGGTAATTTAGAACATCAAAAAATGTGTGATTAATCGCATTTTAATTAGATAAAAGACGACGGAAGAAAGTTATTGTGAGGATGTACAGGACTGTCTCAGAAAATAAGAATATTGTGATTTTCTGTAATGCAATTACAAAAACAAAAATGTCATACATTCTGGATTCATTACAAATCAACTGAAATATTGCAAGCCTTTTATTATTTTAATATTGCTGATCATGGCTTACAGCTTAAGAAAACTCAAATATCCTATCCCAAAAAATTAGAATATTCTAGAAATCTTAATCTTACATTACTTTTACTTTTATACTTTAAGTAGTTTTGAAACCAGTACTTTTATACTTTTACTTGAGTAAAAAACTTGAGTTGATACTTCAACTTCTACAGGAGTATTTTTAAAGTCTAGTATCTATACTTCTACCTGAGTAATGAATGTGAATACTTTTGACACATCTGCTGAAAACTAAACCTTTAAATAAATAAATCAAAAGACCCCTGGGCTAGACTGTCATTCAGAGGTGTCTATTCAAAGAAACACCAGCTCAAAGTGGAAACTGGACTTTATTAGGTCCAGATTCCACCAGTGTCATGATTGACAGGCCCCTTTGCAACGTCACTTCTCAACATTTTAACATATTCAAATGGCATTAATATGTGTTTTTACATGTCTAAACCGACTCGTATATCGCCTGAAAGCATGCAAATTCAAATTCCCTCCCTTTCCCAGCGTGTAGGAGCGGGCTTGTCGCTACTTGAGGTGTTTTTAAGCTGCAGAAAAGCTGCATCTGACCTGGTTCCTGTGCTGCTGCGCAGCCGGTTAGCAGCGCTGCTACACCGGGGAAAACTCACCTGCAGGACCGCGCTGCAGCTTGATCTCCACCGGGGCTCTGCAGGACCGCAGCGAGCCGTTCATGGTGCCCGACCACGTTTAAATAAGTTCCCCCGGGGGCAACTAAAAGAGAGGGGCAAACTTATTCATGTGAAGGTGAAACTCATTGAGGAGTTTCGATTCTGCTTCAGCTGCTGCTGCCGGACGTGGCGGCTCCGCTGCCCCCTGGCGGCCCGCGGCGGAACTGCAGGTGGAGTTTTGAACTACAACCGTAGAAGAAGAAAAGCAGTTCAAATGAGTTCAAATGATCAGAAAGGTACGGAACCATGGGTGCAGATCCCGGGGGGGAAAAGATGAATTGCCCCCCCCCCCCAATAAAAATACCCTAAATTATTCAAAATTGAACAAATGTATTTTCAGACTTAAAGGTTGAATATGTAGAATATTTATTAAAAAAATATTTCTAAAAAAATAATACATCCACGGTGCGTTTTGAGGTGTACAGAATGAAAGCAATGGGTCCTTTTTTTTTAGAACTGTTTACCACCATAACTGTGTTAAAACATGATCAGTTAGTTTAAACAACTTGTTTAGGGCTCCATATTTCATCCATATATCAATTGATCGTGCATAAAGTAGTCCCATAGGATAAAAGGAAGATGTTGAGAAGAATTTGAGATGAGTAGACACTACATGCCCAAAACCCTTAAAATGATGATTTACTAATATAACAGTTAAGTAAGCAGTGACACACACTGTTGGCTGTTTAGGACAAATAAACAAGAAAGGTAAGCACAATAAATGATTCCCTGTGCAGTATTTTTTGGCGAGCCTTTACCAATTTATGGCATGGTATGAGTTGCATATTGGCAAAACATTTTAAATTAAAATCACGTTGGTGTCCCCCCCAATCCTGACATCGGCTCTGCACCCCTGTACGGAACCCCTCTGGTGGTGACATTTGAAAAAAATAAAATAATGCGTGGCCACGCATTAATAACTCGTGGCCACGAGATATTAATGCGTGGCCACGAGTTATTAATGCGTGGCCACGCATTATTTTATTTTTTTCAAACATCACCAGAGGGGTTCCGTACTATAATGATCTCTACCTGATCATTTGAGCTGCGTTTCTTTTCTTCTTCTATGGTTGTAGTTCGGCGCTTGGCCTGCAGTTCCACTGCGGGCCGCCAGGGGGGCAGCAGATAGAAATATCCCATGGTAAATCATAATTATCAGAAAGTCATCATGGGCCGTTGTTCAAAGGTAATCTGATCGGATTTTGGTTATCGGATTGGATCAAAGTTTGAAAATGGGTTGTTCAAAAGGGAAAGAAGGGATCTGAAATCGGATTAGATCACGTAATCCAATCCCAGTTTTAATCTGGATCAAACCTTCAATTTGTGTTGTTCAAAACTTTCCAGTAGGATTTGGATAACTTTGATCCCAACAGGGGGTAGGATTTCAAGGTGGATTTCAGAAGGAAAATGTCAAAAAACTTTAAAATTTAAAATAATACAACATTTGTATCATTTAGTGTGAATACTTTTATTTATATTTTGCACTTGACTTGTAAAGTAAACATAGGCTACCAATTAAGCCTTTCAGTATAGTAAAGTAAAAATAAAATAAAAAGTATCTTGTCACCATGAAATAATCCCCCAAACAGAATTCAATAACAAACAAAAATAATATATTACATTTTTCTGTAATTCATCACTGTATATTAATATCAAAGAAACAATCATCAGAGATGAACCTGTCAAAAATAATTTCTAACTATTGCATCCCAACAGGCTCAGGTGCATCACAAACGTCATCACAGAGAGGGACATTGTGCCTGATAGCGATGTTGTGCAAGACAATACACTTAAAGTGACCCCATGTTGGCTCCTCTACCTGTTGTTCTTTAGGACACATTGTGATATATTGTCCCATTTAGAGCACTGGTAATCCGGATTTGGTAATCTTGAAAACTGTGTATCTGGATCAGGGTGACCCAATCCAATGTTGCTTTGAAAAACCGGCATGAAACTAAAACGGATTACCTGATCCTGGATAGCATAAAATGGGATTTCCAAATCCGGATCACTTTGATCCACATTACATTTTTTGAACAACTGGCCCTGAGATAGAAAGTCAAAATTATGAGATAGAATTATGAGATAAAAAATCGAAATTATGAGATAAAGTCAAAATTATGAAATGAAAAATCGAAATCAGATGGAAAGTCATTATTATGAGCTAGACGTCATAATTATGACTTACCGTGGGGATATTTTTATTTTTAAGGATAATTTTTCATCTTATTTTTTTCTTTTACTGGTGGAAATGGGCTTCTATATTTAGCAGACGCCAAAGCGATTTACATGTGAGAGAACAAACACACCGAGGTTAAGGTATTGCTCAAGGGCCCAAGGTGCTTCATCTTGGTCGCCATTCTGGGGCTTGAACCTGGGACCAAAGTCAGTAGCCACTAGACCACTGCCCCCCACTTTTCTAGATTTGTCTTACCTTGCAGTTGTTTACTTTATCTGATTTTGTGCTACATCCACTTAACATTTCAGAAACTTAATTGGAAACTAGCGCTGAATATTTTTCAGGAATGTTATTTTGCTAAAAACTGCATGTTAGTAAAATGTTTTACTTTCTTCAGGTTTCAGGCCAGATCCTCATTTACATGTAAAGTATTTATAAAATTATGATAAATTTATATGGGTCAATATGAGAAAACATTTTGCGATCAACTTTTTTTTTTTGCCAGACTTCAATTTTGATGTCCACAGCTACTCACAATTCAGTTTGGCATAATTTCTAAGAACATAATTCTTAAAACAGGTCTCTCTTGTAAATGAAACCTTGGGTCTCAATGAGATATTACCTGTATAAATAAAAGGTTAATAAAAAAAAAATGGACTCCACACCATTCAATAAATAAAGGTACATGTTCAAAAAAGATCAGTTTGGTTCCATTTTTCAGTAATAAAGAAGACAAACAGAGAAACCAGCATTTATTAATAAATGTGCAGTCAGGCAGCACAGGAGAAGTGCACAACAATCTGCATCAAACAGAGTTAAATCAGTCATTTTTTTGTTGCCCTTTTATCTGTAATATCAAAATACTGCCCAACTCATCTTTGGCAACAAACTGCAGAAGCCAGCCGTCTCCTCCTCCGCTATTTCATTTCATAAATTGTGCCCTTTTGTTGTTGTATTTTTTTGATTTAACAGGAAATCAGAGTTAGTAAAACCTGTGGACGACCCTCCGATCCGGGAGTTGGGGAGGATTTCTGCTAAAGAACGGAGGAAAGTCATCTGTATTTAAATACATTTTGAGAAACATCATGGTCCTCTGGTCTCGAGGGGTCGCCGTCCAGCACTGAGAGAAAAGGACACCATGTGGATTTTCAGCATAATACTTTCATGCGTTACAGAGGCGTATAATGATGTTAACGTAAGAGAATAAGAAACACATGTAAACAGAAACACTAGTGGGGACATCTGAAATGTTTGGGACGCGTCGCACTTCTCCACCCGGCGCTTCAGCTAATTTGCGTCCCTGATACGACTACGTTATTAAAGATCTACCGGGTTGTGAGTGGCTTCAGACAAAAAGGTTGGCTGCAGACTCGGGTTCGCCCAGAGCCTTCGGTTCTGGGATATAAGTGCCAGGTTTGGCGACGATTGCACTCGCTGACTACACCGCCTCTCCAACTCCACCAAAACGCGCCGAGAGCTTGCGAAGAGAAGTCAAATCCTTGGGTTCAGTTTGAGCGGTGGTCCGGGCGGCGGGTTCAGATCATGCTGGGCGCCGCGCTGTGCAGGGCGATGTCGCCCACCACCCGCACCAGCGTCACCTCCTCCAGGCCGCCGGCTCGGTGCTCGTACTCCAGCAGGTGCTGGCCGTCCACCGCCACCTTGAACATGTTCTCCTCCACCAGGATCTTCAGCTGCAGCGAGACATGAGAACAAACATCACACGGTTAGTGAACTGGAACAAAACTGGAATGTAACAGAGGAAAGAACCGCTTCTATTTCAAATAAGAATGAATCTGGATGCAGCAAAGCATCATGGGAGGAGGAGGAGACAACCTGTCTTTTAGAGATGTGTCCACGGAGGAGCTACGTGGACCAAGTCCTGTTAGAGCAAATACCTGGATGTTGCTGCAACTTTCACACAAACGCAGCAATGTAACTGATGTTTGCAGAGACATAATTAATGATGTGGCTCCTCTTAGCACCGAGCTGTGGAAAAACTAACCGGTTCTCAGCTGGTTCCCGAGGAGTTGTGAACCAGAACCAGCACTGGAACCGGTTTGGTGGAAAAGGGGTATAAATAAACTTCCAAACAACTCCTAAATGTTCGAGTGTCTGATGAGATGCTTTTAAATTAAACGTTAAATAAAAAGGTTATCGTTGAATAAGATGCGAGGCCTCGACGTCACTTCTGAGATCAAAGTCTGTAAAATACAGACTTTGCTTATCCGGCGTGAAAGGGCGGGACCAAATACCGATGTCGGGTGTAGTTTCAGGTCCAGGGGTCATTTCAGTCCAGAAATGACCCCTTACTTTGTGAGAGGGGAAAGATTTTCCTCTGCATTCATGAATAACTGAAGACTATTGGAAAAATTTGTCATGACATTTCCATGAGTTTATTTTGGGTTCTAATTTGTTTTTGGAAAGGTTGAAACGCACATCCAGGACACGTCAGAGCTGTAACTATGGTAACTGGATCCGCAGCACATGGATGCCCTTCAGCCTTTTAATTCAACAGAAGCCCTGAGGGTGAACTTTGTCCTTCAACAACGTAAATCTTTACAGCTGAAAGAGGACGTACTTTATTTTTTACGTCACTGCAGAGTAAAGAAATTCCCTCAGATCCGAAGAGGTTCCCTGAAAGTGTCCTTGAAGCCCTGGAGGGAACTCGGAGCTCTCTGTGGTCGGATCATCTTAGGACTCATATTAGGCCTTGTCCCAATACTACCACTACCCCATGTTTTCATCCCTACCCCTAAATTTTACGCATTCCCGTGAGGGTAGTGGTGTCCCAATTCCTCTTTCCACCTAAAGGGAGTGGAGAAAAGTAGTGTAGTGACTATGAATCTGTCCCTACGGATGTAGGGATTTCGGATGCTGACTAGCTGATCTAGAGACAGAAACATTTCCCAGAATGCTTTTCGTCGTCATTTGCGGACTGAATAAAAAAAAAAAAAAAACATGGCGGATATTTCTTATTTTTTAGTGTATAAAATGAATATTTTGAGTTAGTTTCTGCATAAAGATGCGTTTTGATTACATTTCTAGCGAGAAATATATATTTTACTTTCATAATATTCACTCAGTGAATGTACATAATCACTCGTTTGCCCGTTGTTGCGAAGTCTTTTTAAAACCTCGCCAGCTTTATGGTTCCGAGTTACACCAACGCAGAGCCTACGGAGTAGGTTACGCGGCGACGCGCGCTGTACGCTCTGCTTTGATTTAACGCGGAACCATAAATCAGCTCCTGACCCGGCAGGCAGAAATCTCGAAATTTTCGGAGCAAATTTCTTAACAGGCGTAGCTACAACTGTTAGATTTCATCTATTAAACCAACATTTATCTTCCTAAATGATTTATTTCAGCCAGCAGAGCTGCAGGTTTCTCCCCGGGACGACGGCAGGTTGACCCGTCTTTGCGGTGTGTTCAAGTGCTTCTTTTGAGCCCGACCCCCGCCGACACAGGGGACGCTAGGCGACACAGCAGTCGGCCGACAGCGGGCGACGTCGGGTTGGTGTGTCCTCGGCTTTAGAGCTTTACAAGCTAAAGTGACTTTCTTTACCTCAAAACGGCGTCCCGGAACGAACGGGAAGTCTCCTTCACGCTCCTCTGGTCCCCAGTAGCCTCCCAGGTTTGAGTTTCTGACTACGGTTTGCTCATGAAACCGAGGGTTGAAGTGAAGGACGACATCTGAGCCTTTGACGAAGTCCACATTGAACCTGGAATGAAACAACACCGTTAACATTACTGAAGATGAATGACTGTGGAAGTGGTTTATTCTGGCTGTTTTGAGTTGTAATGATGTTTAATGGTTTAGATCAGGGGTGTCAAATGTGCGGCCCGCGGGCTGCATGGGGCCCGAGAGAGGTTTTCATGCGGCCCGCGAGAAGTTTCCAACGCAAAAAAACGAAATGTTAATTTACTAAAAAGGAAGGCATAAATAATTGCCATGAATCGCAGCATATCCGATAATATATTTCTTCTACAAATCCATCGTTATTCCACAAAGAGAGCAGTTTGGCATTTTTTTAAATTTTCTAGAATGTATTTGCCGATTTTATTTCTTTGTAGACGGTTGTTTATTTTTTATTAACTGACTACTATTATATATTTTCGCAGGAAAAATATCACTGCTAAAAAAGATGATAGAAGATATTTATTCGGAGAGTTTCAGTTTTGAATACGAGGATAGTGACAAAGTAAAACAGTTTAAAGAGAAGTGCTGACCTTTTCAACACACTGGCGTAAATATCCGCGCCAATTTTTAAAAATAAATACACTTAATTGTACTGGAAAAATCTTTAAATCACAAAGAAACACTCTAGGAAATTAAATTTCCTATAAAAAAGCAAAATATAAAAAAAACATACTTGTTTCTGTTTATCTTTGTAAAATGATATTAAAAGTATCTTACATAATTTGAAAAAAAAAGAGAAATTTCAAGAAAAGATCCTGAAGAAATATATTTTACATAATTAGAGTGTAAACAAAGTGCATATTTCCTTTAAAATTAACTAAACTGATATTGGATTAGATAACAATAGTAAAAAAAAATTTCGCACCGTTTTTGTTATTTTGAGCGTGCGGCCGGCGAGAAAAAAATTGGTCAAATCCGGCCCGCCAAGCAAAATGAGTTTGACACCCCTGGTTTAGATGAAGGCAGGTACTCGTCTTCCTCAAACTGAACGTGGATACTGAGCGTGGTTCGTGCAGGAATACCTGTCCGCACCAGGAAGAGGTTCTCCAACTATTGTGATTAAAAGTCGTGGCATCATTCCAGCATGAAGCGGGAGATCGTACGGCACCATCTGCAAGAAACATTTCCATTTTAAAGCCACAACCCCACAACTCGTGTTGTATTTGCACATTACAAGGACGGTTTCAAAGTTAAATCAACCTTAGAGCTATTATTAGACGGTAAGAACTTTAAACTTTCACTGGGGACCAAAACAAAGGAGGAAATCCTGTTAACGGATACAAGAGGCTTCTAATAATCGCCTGTCATAAAGAATTGTTTAATTACTCCTGTAACATACAGGACTGTTTCAGAAAATTAGAATATTGTGATAAAGTTCTTTATTTTCTGTAATGCAATTTAAAAAAAAAATGTCATACATTCTGGATTCATTACAAATCAACTGAAATATTGCCTTTTATTATTTTAATATTGCTGATTATGGTTTACAGTTTAAGATTAAGATTCCCAGAATATTCTAATTTTTTGAGATATGATATTTGAGTTTTCTTAAGCTGTAAGCCATGATCAGCAATATTAAAATAATAAAAGGCTTGCAATATTTCAGTTGATTTGTAATTAATCCAGAATGTATGACATTTTTGTTTTTGTAATTGCATTACAGAAAATCACAATATTCTAATTTTCTGAGACAGTCCTGTATCTCAGTTTCTGTTTCATTAATATATAAAATAGGTATAAATAAATAGGTAACATATAACAAGCTTGAAGTCATAAAACTAAGAGAATTGAGTTAAACATTAGTGAAGTTTTGACTGAGCTCACATTCTTGCCGCTACACCCAGTGAGTCATTACTTCCATCTATTACACAAGTCGCTGCGACCAGTCAAGACTTTGACAAAAGCTTTCGTACATTTTAACAACAACTGTACAAACTGACGTCCGAGCAAAATTAAAGTGGACAAAAAAACTTTAATTAGAAGCAAATGCACAAATGAGAAAACAGACATGACACAAGTAGTGATGATATAAAAGATAAAAAGTGTTTTTATGTGGTAAACATATAGATGTGTAACCTTAACATGTAAATAAGATAATATATTGCACGTAAATCGTTACAACCAGTGTGCTGAACACATTTTAGTCCAACTGCAGATACTGAGTACGTATTCAGTTTTTGGCACTAATCAAACCACATCCTGATTCTGGAATCGATGTCCTTGTCCCAAAGAAAAGTTGCACTCATCGCTTTCAATAAAAAGGTGGATTATATCTGGGCTGAAAGACAAAAATACATGCGTATAACTCCCACTGAACAAATATAACATCTCTGTTGTATTTGTGCAGCACCACGCCAGAGGCGCGGATGTATTATTGATGACAAAGGTCAGCCCTCACTGAGACCCCGACAGCAGAGGCAGAAAAGCTGGAACTTTTCACCGAGTAAAACTTCAAAAACCCACACAAGACACTTTCTGCAGACACACACCAGAAAAGAAACGCAGCAGGAAGTAGTGATGCACCGAATGTTCTGTAACCGAAATTGTTCGGCCGAAAATAGCAAAAAAACACTTTTGGTGGAATAAGTGGGGAAAAAAAACAATGAACGAACAAATAATAACGGCGTGTTTAGATGACGCAATCAAACAGCCGACAGCGTGGAGGGAGAGAGCGGTGTTAAACGCAGCAAACATGTGAGCATGTTAGATCATTACTTGGATGTGGGAAAAAGCAGAGGAGACGAGAAATGATCCAGGCTGAGTTGGATTTGGGAAACCGCTTGGTGATGGAGACGGTAACGGGACGCACAGCAGAGAAAAGGTCGTACTACCGACGCGGTGGAGAACCCTCACTGTCTGATACGACGAGATCCTCCAAGAAAATAACCCAGATTTTTACAATTATTATACAAGGCTTCAAATTGCAGAGATCAGCCCCACCGTGACCCGATTAACTGGATTTGAACGGGAGAAAATGAAAAAGGATTATGAGAAAAAATGCAATAAGTACAGTAAGACAAATTGTACGGTGGCCGAGACCCGCCATTGCTGAAAATAAAAGAAACGCTGCAAATAAAAAGAAACGCCGCTGCAAATAAAAGAAACGCTTTTCAAATAAAAGAAACGCTGCAAACATAATGAAACGCTGCAAATAAAAAAAACGACGCAAATAAAAAAGCCACAACGGAAGTGAATTACCAGGGACTATTTTTGCCGATGCACCAGTGTTTTTTTTACGTGAGAGGAGAAGAAGAAGACGAAGAGGACGTAAGTGAAAAGGAAGAAATAAGAAGAGCGAGGAATAAGAAGAACAACAAACGAGAAAAGAAGCGAAAAGGTTAGTGTTCAACATCGCTACGTGTCATTTTTAATGTGCAACACCGGTGCATCAGCAAAAATAGTCCCCGGTAATTCACTTCCGTTGTGGCTTTTTTATTTGCGTGGTTTTTTTATTTTATTTGCAGCGTTTCTTTTATTTTCAGCAATGGTGGGTCTCGGCCACCGTAAAATTGAGACTGGCGGGTATTTCACTGCACATTTATTTGATTTATGCAATGGTGAAAAAATTGGCAAAATAAATGAAAAACTGCGAAGAACCATTGTTCGGTATTATTCGGTATTCGGCCAAGTGTTTATTATTATTTTCGGTTTCGGGCCACAAATTTTCATTTCGGTGCATCACTAACAGGAAGCAGGTGAAATTATATTTGTGAGAAGTGCTGGTACTTACCAGTGTTCCTCCGGGACCAGGCGGCCCGCCGTACGGCCCCATAGGACCAGAACCGGGACCAAACGGGGCGGGGGCAGCGGGGAACCCCCCGGCTGCTGGCGGTCCCCACGACCCCGTCGGGATGGGAGGAAACCTGGCGGCCGGGAAAGCAGGGAAAGACCCGGCCGAGGGGGGGAACGCGCCCGGACCCCCCGGCCCGTACATCCCGTTGCCTCCGGGCTGACACCCGGGGTACGGCACGTTGGGGTAGTGGCCGGGGGGGGCTCCGGGTCCGGAGGGAAACGGTCCACCCGGGTACGGAGCGGGGCCTCCGGGGAGCTGCCCCGGAGCGCCTTCGTGTGGAAACTGCCCAGGAAACTGCCCGGGCGCCCCGGGGCTGGAGGGGAACTGGCCCGGGGCTCCGGGCGCGGGGGGAAACTGTCCTGGTACTCCCGGGGCGGCGGGGAACCCGCCCGGGGCTGTCGGGGGTCCCGGGTATTGCCCCGGCGGCGCTCCAGGGCCCGAGGGGAAGGGGAACTGCCCCGGGGCCCCCGGACCCGAGAATCCTCCCCCGAAGTCGGCGGGTGCCGAGGGCTGGGCCGGGGCTCCCGGGGCGGAGGCCGGCCAGCCCGGGTTGGAAGCAGCGGGATTCCCCGCGGGGGCAGACGGGTTGGTGTTGCCGATCTTCTTGGCCTGACCCGCCGTGTCGTCCCCCAGAGCGTCCGCCAGCTTCAGGGAGAGAGAAGAGGGACAGTGATGCCTCCACCCACAACATGACCCCAACTAAAACACCAGCAAAACAAACTCTGGAAATGATGCAAATGTGTGAAATCGTTTGGACTCACCGAAAAGTCTGACATGATCTAAAAAAGACAAAGGACAGAAGGTAACATTTTTTAATCATTTGAAAAGACACAAAGACAAAGCTCACTCAACGTAATGAGAATGTGTATGCCCCTTCTTGTACTATTTTACTTTATTTTATTATTTTAAAATATTTTATTTTATTTAAAATTCTTACTGGAATATACCCCTCTTCTGAATTGTTAAGACATCGATTTAATTTTGACCACAATAACTGCTCTTTTTGTGATGAACTTATTGAAACTGAACATTTATTTTATGATTGTAAATTAGTTATATACAAAAATAACTAAATAAAGAGTTAGAAAAACAAAAAACAAAGCCAGAAAAACGTTATTGTCAGTTTTATCTAGAAAATGAAACCAGCTGTTAAAAAAGACACCCATAATTTAAAAAATTCAAAACAATATTGTTTTATAGAAATTAAAATTAAATTAATTAAATTAAAATAAAATACATTAGTTTTTATCATAATTTAAAAAAATGTAATTATGAAAAACAAAATGAATTAAAATTAAAAATGTTTTAATTAAATTCAAATTTAAAATATACAAAAATAACTAAATAAAGAGTTTAAAAAAACAAACAAAAAAACAAGCAAGAAAAACGTTTTTGTCAGTTTTAACTAGAAAACGAAACCAGGTGTTAAAAAGACACCCATGAATTAAAAAAAAAAATTAAAATTTTTTAATTAAAACTAAAAAGATACATGATTATTTTTTTATCCTAATTTAAAACCCATAATTAAAAAAATTAAATTATGAAAAAAAGAAATAAAATTAAAATTATGAAGAAAAAAAATTATTAAATTTAAATATTTCTTTTTTAATAAATTAAAATGTAAAACAATGTAATTATTATTTTTTATCATAATTGAAAAAACCAAACACATAAACTGCGAGTAAACATTTCCACCAAAGCCACTCCAACACCCTGCAGTGTTGTGACAACACCGTAAACACACCGAGTTGACATGATATTCAAGTGTTTTTAACTTCTTTGACAAAGTGATGTTACAGAGTTGGCTAGCGGCCCGGCTACCTGCCCAAACATTACTTAACTTTTATCTCTCTCCGGGTAAATGTATCGCTGAAAGTTACATGTCCAGCTCACCTGTCAGGAAAGCGCAGTTTTTCAGAGGAAAGTCGGTGACAGAGTTGGTTTATCCAGCTCTGGGAAGCAGTTAGCTCCGCTAGCAGCTACCAGGAAGTGACGTCAGGTATGCGCGCTCCCGATGACGCTCCGGCGGGGACGCGCGCTGCGGCCGTGACGTCACCAGTGGGCGGAACCGAGATGGGACTGAAAAATGAAGGTGACAAATTTATACGTGTATCTGTGGCAAAGAGTTTCAACATTTAATTACGGAACAGTATCAAGGCCAGGCAGGAGAAAAATAAAAATAATATTTTAGAGGAAGATTTTTTTTTCATTGTGCACTTCGAGAAAAAAAGTCGAAATGTTGGGATTAAAGTCAAAATATTGAGAAAAAAGTCGAAATGTTGAGAAAAAAGTCGAAATGTCGAGATTAATGTTGAAGTACAATTTCGAGAAAAAAGTTGAAATGTTGAAAAAAAAATGTATAACACATTTATAACATGTTTATAACACAAAGGGGGGAGGGTCTTTTCAGTTATTTACTAATTTATAATATGTTTATAACACATGTATTACATGTTTATAACACAAAGGGGGGGTCTTTTCAGGTATTTACTAATTTATAACATGTTTATAACACATTCATTAAGAGTATCAGGGCCAGGCAGGAGAAAAATAAAAATTATATTTTAGAGGAAGATTTTTTTTTCATTGTGCACTTCGAGAAAAAAAGGAGAAATGTTGATAAAAAAAGTTGAAATGTTGATAAAAAAGTCAAAATGTTGAGAAAAAAGTCGAAATGTCGAGAATAAAGTCGAAATGTTGAGATCAATATTGAAGTACAATTTCGAGAAAAAAGTTGAAATGTAAAAAAAAAATTATGACACATTTATTAGTCTTTTCAGTTATTTACTAATTTATAACACATTTATTACATGAGTATAACACAAAGGGGGGGGGGGGTCTTTTCAGTTATTTACTAATTTATAACACATTTATAACATGTTTATAACACAAAGGGGGGGGGGTCTTTTCAGTTATTTACTAATTTATAACACATTTATTACATGTTTATAACACAAAGGGGGGGGTGTCTTTTCAGTTATTTACTAATTTATAACACATTTATAACATGTTTATAACACAAAGGGGGCGGTCTTTTCAGTTATTTACTAATTTATAATATGTTTATAACATGTTTATAACACAAAGGGGGGGTCTTTTCAGTTATTTACTAATTTATAACACGTTTATAACACATTTATTACATGTTTATAACACAAAGGGGGGGGTCTTTTCAGTTATTTACTACTTTATAACACATTTATTACATGTTTATGACACAAAGGGGGGTCTTTTCAGTTATTTACTAATTTATAACACATTTATTACATGATTATAACCAGTGTTGGGCAAGTTACATCCAAAATATAATTATATATTACTAGTTACTGTCATTTGAAAGTAATTAGTTACATTACAATATTACTATATCTGAATTGTAATGCGTTACACTACTTGTGTATTACTTTTGAGTTACTTTCAACAAAATAGCAAAAAAAGATAAATCTTGTCCCACTGGCAGATTTTTCTACTTATTTCAAGTGAAAATTTACTTGAAACAGGTGAAAATTGTCAAATAAGTTATTTTTCTGGTGTTATTTTTCTGGTGATGACTCTAAATGTTGAAATAGCAGTAAAACCACATTCATTGATGAAATGACATAAGGGATGGAAAGGAGGGATGGCAGTTTTACAGGGGGGATGATTTGGACCGTTTTTATTTCAGGGATGATTTGGACCGTTTTTATTTCAGGGGGGATGATTTGGACCGTTTTTATTTCAGGGGGGATGATTTGGACTGTTTTAATTTCAGGGGGGATGATTTGGACCGTTTTTATTTCAGGGGGGGATGATTTGGACTGTTTTTATTTCAGGGGGGATGATTTGGACCGTTTTTATTTCAGGGGGGATGATTTGGACTGTTTTTATTTCAGGGGGGATGATTTGGACCGTTTTTATTTCAGGGGGGGATGATTTGGACTGTTTTTATTTCAGGGGGGATGATTTGGACCGTTTTTATTTCAGGGGGGATGATTTGGACTGTTTTTATTTCAGGGGGGATGACTTGGACCGTTTTTATTTCAGGGGGGGGTGATTTGGACCGTTTTAATTTCAGGGGGGGTGCCATCACATCACCCGTCATCCCCCCTCAACTCGAATACTGCTCACACGGAACTTCTTCATAAATAACTCCCAGAGAGAAAAAAAACACCAGCAAGCTAACAAACAAACCAATAAAGCTCTCAGAGTTAACAAAACGAACCAGCAATCAACAACTCGCAGCTGTTTTAACCTCTCCTCCTGATGGGCTGCAGGTGTGGTTTAAGGCTGATTTATGGTTCCGCGTTACACCAACGCAGGCCCTACGCCGTGGGTTACGCGAACTACTGCGTACCCTACGGCGAAAGCTCTGCGTCGATTTAACGCGGAACCATAAATCCGCTCTCACAGCGCGACTCACTGTGCGCCCGGCTCCTCGCCGACTCCGCGCTCATATATATTTAATACATGTAAAAAGCCCATATATTAATAAAGCCTCACTTGGCCGAGCCCTAACGCTGAGACCATGGTAGATTTAAGTTACACGCGGACACGCCGCACTGTTGACTTTTCCCTGCCGGCTCTGCTCACTGAACAGTCCCCACACAAACAGTGTCCAGCGGCGCTACGTTCCGCCGCGCCGCGTTCCGCCGCGCCGCGTTCCCAACGCTTTTTTCTGTTGTCGGGATGTCTCGCGGACGCGGTGTTGGTGAATTCTTTAAAAACAACAGCTAAACGGGTTAAAATGCGTTGTAACGCGCGTTACTTAGATTGTAACGAGTAAAATATTACCGAAAATGTATTAGTAATGCGTTATATTACTGCGTTACAGCAAATAGTAATACATTACTGCAATTGCGTTACTTTTGTAACGCGTTACCCCCAACACTGATTATAACACAAAGGGGGGCGGTCTTTTCAGTTATTTACTCATTTATAATATGTTTATAACATGTTTATAACACAAAGGGGGGGTCTTTTCAGTTACTAATTTATAACACATTTATAACATGTTTATAACACAAAGGGGGGGTCTTTTCAGTTATTTATTAATTTATAACACATTTATTACATGTTTATAACACAAAGGGGGGGTCTTTTCAGTTATTTACTAATTTATAACACATTTATTACATGTTTATAACACAAAGGGGGGGTCTTTTCAGTTATTTACTACTTTATAACACATTTATTACATGTTTATAACACAAAGGGGGGTCTTTTCAGTTATTTACTAATTTATAACACATTTATTACATGATTATAACACAAAGGGGGGCGGTCTTTTCAGTTATTTACTCATTTATAATATGTTTATAACATGTTTATAACACAAAGGGGGGTCTTTTCAGTTATTTACTAATTTATAACACATTTATTACATGTTTATAACACAAAGGGGGGTCTTTTCAGTTATTTACTAATTTATAACACATCTATTACATGTTTATAACACAAAGGGGGTCTTTTCAGTTATTTACTAATTTATAACACATTTATTACATGTTTATAACACAAGGGGGGGGTCTTTTCAGTTATTTACTAATTTATAACATGTTTATAACACATTTATTACATGTTTATAACACAAAGGGGGGGTCTTTTCAGTTATTTACTAATTTATAATATGTTGATAACATGTTTATAACACAAAGGGGGGGGTCTTTTTAGTTATTAACTAATTTATAACACATTCATTACATGTTTATAACACAAAGGGGGGGGTCTTTTCAGTTATTTACTAATTTATAACACATTCATTACATGTTTATAACACAAAGGGGGGGTCTTTTCAATTATTTACTAATTTATAACACATTCATTACATGTTTATAACACAAAGGGGGGGGTCTTTTCAGTTATTTACTAATTTATAAAATGTTTATAACACATTTATTACATGTTTATAACAAAAAGGGGGGGGTCTATTCAGTTATTTACTAATTTATAACACATTTATTATATGAGTATAACACAAAGGCGGGCGGTCTTTTCAGTTATTTACTAATTTATAATATGTTTATAACATGTTTATAACACAAAGGGGGGTCTTTTCAGTTATTTATTAATTTATAACACATTTATTACATGTTTATAACACAAAGGGGGGCGGTCTTTTCAGTTATTTACTAATTTATAATGTTTATTACATGTTTATAACACAAAGGGGGTCTTTTCAGTTATTTACTAATTTATAATATGTTTATAACATGTTTATAACATAAAGGGGGGTTTTTTCAGTTATTAACTAATTTATAACACATTCATTACATGTTTATAACACAAAGGGGGGTCTTTTCAGTTATTTACTAATTTATAACACATTCATTACATGTTTATAACACAAAGGGGGGGTCTTTTCAATTATTTACTAATTTATAACACATTTATAACATGTTTACAACACAAAAAGGGGGGGTCTTTTCAGTTATTTACTAATTTATAATATTTTTATAACATGTTTATAACACATTTATTACATGTTTATAACACAAGGGGGGGACTTTTCAGTTATTTACTAAATTATAACATGCTTATAACACAAAGGGGGGGTCTTTTCAGTTATTTACTACTTTATAACACATTTATTACATGTTTATAACACAAAGGGGGGTCTTTTCAGTTATTTACTAATTTATAACACATTTATTACATGTTTATAACACAAAGGGGGGTCTTTTCAGTTATTTACTAATTTATAACACGTTTATTACATGTTTATAACACAAAGGGGGGGTCTTTTCAGTTATTTACTAATTTATAACATGTTTATAACACATTTATTACATGTTTATAACACAAAGGGGGGCTCTTTTCAGTTATTTACTAATTTATAACATGTTTATTACATGTTTATAACACAAAGGGGGGTCTTTTCAGTTATTTACTAATTTATAACATGTTTATAACACATTCATTACATGTTTATAACACAAAGGGGGGTCTTTTCAGTTATTTACTAATTTATAACACATTTATTACATGTGTATAACACAAAGGTGGGGGTCTTTTCAGTTATTTACTAATTTATAACATGTTTATAACACAAAGGGGGGGGGTCTTTTCGGTTATTTACTAATTTATAACATGTTTATAACACATTCATTACATGTTTATAACACAAGGGGGGGGGTCTTTTCAGTTATTTACTAAATTATAACACATTTATAACATGTTTATAACACAAAGGGGGGTCTTTTCAGTTATTTACTAAATTATAACATGTTTATAACACATTCATTACATGTTTATAACACAAAGGGGGGGGGGTCTTTTCAGTTATTTACTAAATTATAACATGTTTATAACACATTAATTACATGTTTATAACACAAAGGGGGGGGGGCAGGGTTTCCGTTGTCCGGTAATATGCCGAAGTCCGGTATTTTACAATCTCTCCGGTCAAAATGTCCGGTGAAAATACTCACTGGTGCTGCGGGACTAGAGTCCCCGGGAGTACCGCGGAGGGACACGCTGAGCCCCGGCGGAGGGACACGCCGAGCCTCGGTGCCGGGAGCCGGGAGGAAGCGGAGCTGTGGCGCCGACATCCACGTGTGCATTGATTTATGGTTCCGCGTCGCACCAGAGCCTACGGCGTATAGTACGCGTCGCCGCGTACCTTATGCCGTAGGCTACGCGCAGCTTCTGCAATATTTATTTATTTTTTGAAGTTACGCTCGCGAGTCAATTGACGGGACTTATTTTATTTTAAATACCCTGTTTTTCAATAAAAATACTATTAAATGACTTGCATTGATATCGTACTACTGCATATGATTTATTTTTAACCTCAATAAATTCATATAGCCTATGTGACCGGAATTTCAAACATTTGTCCGGTAAATTGAAACCCTGCCGGACACATTGTCCGGTGCCAATTTTTTCTAGCGGAAACACTGGGGGGGGGGGGCGTCTTTTCAGTTATTTACTAATTTATAACACATTTATAACATGTTTATAACACAAAGGGGGGGGGGGGGTCTTTTCAGTTATTTACTAAATTATAACATGTTATAACATGTTTATAATACATTTATTACATGTTTATAACACAAAGGGGGGGTCTTTTCAGTTATTTACTAATTTATAACATGTTTATAACACATTCATTACATGTTTATAACACAAAGGGGGGTCTTTTCAGTTATAAACTAATTTATAATATGTTTATAACATGTTTATAACACAAAGGGGGGTCTTTTCAGTTATTTACTAAATTATAACATGTTTATAACACATTCATTACATGTTTATAACACAAAGGGGGGGTCTTTTCAGTTATAAACTAATTTATAATATGTTTATAACATGTTTATAACACAAAGGGGGGGGTCTTTTCAGTTATTTACTAAATTATAACATGTTTATAACACATTCATTACATGTTTATAACACAAAGGGGGTCTTTTCAGTTAGTTACTAATTTATAACATGTTTATAACACAAAGGGGGGGTCTTTTCAGTTATTTACTAATTTATAACATGTTTATAACACAAAGGGGGGGGTCTTTTCAGTTATAAACTAATTTATAATATGTTTATAACATGTTTATAACACAAAGGGGGGGGTCTTTTCAGTTATTTACTAAATTATAACATGTTTATAACACATTCATTACATGTTTATAACACAAACGGGGGGGTCTTTTCAGTTATTTACTAATTTATAACACATTTATAACATGTTTATAACACAAAGGGGGGTCTTTTCAGTTATAAACTAATTTATAATATGTTTATAACATGTTTATAACACAAAGGGGGGGGGTCTTTCCAGTTATTGACTAAATTATAACATGTTTATAACACATTTATTACATGTTTATAACACAAAGGGGGGGTCTTTTCAGTTATTTACTAATTTTTAACACATTTATTACATGTTTATAACACAAAGGGGGGGTCTTTTCAGTTATTTACTAATTTATATCATGTTTATTACATGTTTATAACACAAAGGGGGTCTTTTCAGTTATTTACTCATTTATAACACATTTATTACATGTTTATAACACAAAGGGGGGGTCTTTTCAGTTATTTATTAATTTATAACATGTTTATTACATGTTTATAACACAAAGGGGGGTCTTTTCAGTTATTTACTAATTTATAACATGTTTATAACACATTCATTATATGTTTATAACACAAAGGGGGGTTCTTTTCAGTTATTTACTAATTTATAATATGTTTATAACATGTTTACAACACAAAGGGGGGGTCTTTTCAGTTATTTACTAATTTATAATATGTTTATAACACATTTATTACATGTTTACAACACAGAGGGGGGGTCTTTTCAGTTATTTACTAATTTATAACACATTTATTACATGTTTATAACACAAAGGGGGGGGTCTTTTCAGTTATTTACTAATTTATAATATGTTTATAACATGTTTATAACACAAAGGGGTGGTCTTTTCAGTTATTTACTAATTTATAACATGTTTATAACACATTTATAACATAGCTTTTGTATTGTTTTCAGAACTGTGTTGTGGTCTCATGATAAATTTATAGACAACGTCATCATCCAGTTTTTCTCTGTTTATCAACTCAATGTTCAATAAAGTTTTTTGTATACATTTCAACAATGTCTGTATCTTTTTTGTGCGGGAAGAACTTGCGTTTGTACCGTAAACCATCGGGAGGTCTTTGTTCTTTAGCTCTAAAATATTAAAATAGTTTTTAAATGGTTCTCAAAACCCTGATCTAATATCTGCACCTGGACAGAGTCGGGGGGCTGCGGTCATAAACCGGTTATATCTTCAAAACTAAAGCAGCACAAACGACATTTCTTTCTGCACAAACCAGCACTAACGCAGCACAAATGATTGCAAATATTTTCACTGAGTTTTGCGTGGGGTGAGGGCCAGCTTCACGGGGAGCTGCGGTGACGTCATTGTGTCATAAACCGGTTATATCTTCAAAACTAAAGCAGCACAAACGATTCTTTTCTCTGCACAAACCAGCACTAACGCAGCACAAATGATTGAGAATATTTTCACTGAATTTAGCATGGGGTGGGGGGCCAGCTTCACGCAGGTCAGGAAAGAGCAGGTCACGGTGAAATATTTTTTTTATATAACTTTTAGTATTCAAACAGTGAAGGTTTGTTCAAATCATCAAAATCAATGAGTCATCCCAGCAGACTAACATATCACACTGCAAAAACTCTTCTAATACAATTCTAATCTTAACAAGAATATTTGTCTTATTTCTAGTTAAAATGTCTCATTTTTAGTCAAAAAATCTCATTACACTTAAAACAAGACTCATCACTGGAAAAAAAAAATAGAATAAAAATAAATTTTCACCTGTTTCAAGTAGATTTTCACTTAAAATAAGTAGAAAAATCTGCCAGTGGAACAAGATTGTTTTGCTTGTAAGAAAAAAAGATAAATTTTGTCCCACTGGCAGATTTTTCTACTTATTTCAGGTGAAAATTTACTTGAAACAGGTGAAAATTGTCAAATAACACGTTATTTTTCTGGTAATGACAAGGGTTCTGAAGAGCAATCTTGAAGCCTCTTTTTCCGTGAACACGCCCTCCACATGTCAATCAAAGCTAGTTCTTGCTGCTAGTGATGTTCGATACCACCCATTTCCTTTCCGATCTGATATAAAATTCAGGCTGGTATCGGTGATACCGATTCATTGTGCAAATACAACTAATGTGTCCCGTAAATCTATTTTAGATTTTAAGAGTTTAAGAATGCAAGACATCAGAGTCACTTATTTAGCTGTTTATTTTAAAGTCAGAAGTTTACTGAGGTAGCCGAGCTTGTACAACAACAGAAAAACCAGAGTGTTTGAAAAGGTGTTTCCATTTCTAAAAAAAGATCCAAGTAAAATAATAAAACCATTAAAATAAAGAAGAGAATAATAAACAAAAATAGGAACTACTATAAAAATGAACCAGCAGCGTGTCATTTAGACAAAATCCGAATAGTTTAGTTACTTTCTACCGTATTCCTAGTAATAATATACCACAAATGACTGAAGTATACAAAGTATTGATATTTTCATTTGAGAATCGATTTTAAAAGCGTACAGATCTGGTATTGGAAGTATCGATATTTCAGTATTGATCCGCACATCACTACTGGCTACCAGCTCCTTCAGCCAATCCCCTGTGAAGTAGCTGCTGAGCTGCCGGTAAAAGTTTACAGCAGAATATACCGTTTCTACGGAAGCGTATTGCATTCACTTGAGAAAAAAAAAAATTGCTCTGTTTTTCTGAATTAACGAGATAACATTTCAATAAAAAAAAGAATCTGCTCTGTTTTTCTGAATTAACGAGATAATTATCCAGAATTCCGAGAAAAGTTTTAATGAAAAAAAAAATCTGCTCTGTTTTTCTGAATTAACGAGATAATTATCTCAGAATTCCAAGAAAAGCTTTAATGATAAAAATAAAATCTGCTCTGTTTTACCTCACAACTTGCAAGAAGCTGTCATTCACTTGAGAGCTGGATTTCATGGAAACAAACTTGTTCCACCTGTCCAGTTTAATCCAGTTTTATTTTGCTTTTGGTTTGAAACATTGGGAGATATTCTTGTCTTTAAGTTATATAGATGTATTAGTTTGTCGACTTTGCGCAGAAACCTCAGGACTTTGCGGTTGTGCAGACGGAAAGTGATTTTTTTTTTCATTAAAACTTCTCTCAGAATTCTGAGATAATTATCTCGTTAATTCAGAAAAACCGAGCAGATTTTCTTTTCATTAAAACTTTTCTCGGAATTCTTTTCTCAGAATTCTGATTCAGATTCAGATTGCGTTTATTTGCCATTTGTGTAACACACATAGGAAATTGTCACGTTGGTATCAGCGTGCCTACTCAGTGTGAGATAATTATCTCGTTAATTCAGTAAAACAGAGCAGTTTTTTTTTCTCAAGTGAATGCAATACGCCTGTTGACTTGACATCAAAATCAGAAATTATTGTCGGGTTTTGCTGACGCTGGGTTCTTACAAACGCCTGTTTCCTTCGCTGAGCTTAGCATGATGACTACAGATGAGGACGGGAGCGTGGCGAGCCATTGGCTGAGCCAACTGCCAATCAATCATATTAGGAATAAATGTATTACTTTATATGACTTCTCCTTGTCATGGCCGTGAAATCAAGGCAGTCAATATGTTTATTTCTGCTGTTGGACATTTTTAAATTGGAGGTCAACGGAGATTGACTCGCTTTAGTTGAGAGCCTCTCAGTTCAAATCTTAGTTCTGCATGAGCCTCAGTGTGGAAGTAAGATGGTTGACATTGACTTGAACTTGTCGCCTGTCATGTAGGTCCTGCCCCCAAGTTACTATTTTAGGTTAGGGAAACAGAAACAGCAAGGATGGCTGAATCTCTCTGGAAGAGAAGATTACCACCACAGAAACCACCGGCACGATAAAAACGGGCTAAAACCAGAGTAAATACCAGCAGGGTTTTCTCCCCCGGAGCTCACAGGCAGCAGAGAAATTAAGTTTGATGCAGAACTTGCAATGTTTCACCAAACATGCTTAAGTCAACACTGCAAAAACACTTATTTCTAGTCTAATTTTTTGTCAAAAAAATCTCATTACACTTAAAACAAGACTCATCACTGGAAAAAAACAACAATTTTTACCTGTTTCAAGTAGATTTTCACTTACAATAAGTAGAAAAAGATAAATTTTGTCCCACTGGCAGATTTTTCTACTTATTTCAAGTGAAAATTCACTTGAAACAGGTGAAAATTGTCAAATAACAAGTTATTTTTCTGGTAATGACTCTTTTTTTAAGTGTAATGAGATTTTTTGACTAAAAACGAAACATTTTTACTAGAAATAAAACAAATATTCCTGGTAAGATTTTGAGTTTTTGCAGTGAAGTTATTATGGTGGTTTTGAGATTTTGATTTGTTGGTTACAGATTCTGTGTTTTGATTCTCAGATTCTATATTTCGATTCTCAGATTCTGGGTTTTGATTCACCATAGAACTGACGAGAAGGGAGTGTTTTTCCTGGCTTCACGTTACACATTGCTCCTTTAAAGTAAAAGGTGGAACAGATTTGGTAAATTTAGTTAGTTTCCAAGAAGGTTAGACCCTAGATGCTCTCAGATGAGTCTGCAAGCTGCACAGTAACCTGAGGAGGTTTGTGAAAAGCTGTACTGACTCATCATATCAGGCAACGTTGTTCCTGCCTTTGTTTTGTCCAACTTTAGTGAGCCTGTGTGAGTTGTAGTCTCAATTTCCTGCTCTTAGGGACAAGCGTGGCATCCTGCTGTAGCCTCGAGGTTTGAGATGTGCATTCAGAGATACTGCGTACCTTGCAGTCGCAGTACTCGCATGTACTCTTTTGTTGGATTACTCTCTGTAAACCTTCGAGATGGTCATGCATGAAAATCCCAGTTTACCAGACTACCTGGCAGCAACAACCACGTTCACATGAACTTCAGTCACATGAACTTCAGCAAGTCCTCCTGACCACGTCTACATACCTAAATGCATGAATAGCTTCCATAAGATTGGCTGGTATTTGTTAACAGCTATTAACAAGCTATTGAACAGGTACAGGCAATGATGTGGTGGTATATATATATATATATATATATATATATATATATATATATATATATATATATATACCCCTATAAAAGGCTATGTCCCGTCTAAATCTCTTATCCCTGTTATGGGAAGCTTAGATTGCTAATGTGTACAGTATTGTGAGTTTGTATTCAGGCCAGTTTCGTGAAAATGTGTTTGTTATGCTACCAAGAATTTGAACAAACGGACGGACGGACGGACGAACGAACGAACGAACGAACGAACGAACGAACGAACGAACGAACGAACGAACGAACGAACGAACGAACGAACGAACGAACGAACGAACGAACGAACGAACGAACGAACGAACGAACGAACGAACGAACGAACGAACGAACGAACGAACGAACGAACAAATGAATTAGCTTTATTGTCGCTGAGCCAGCGTCCCAGCACAGTGAAATTACTGCCAGTAAAACCCATCAAAACAACAGAAAAATAAAGACAAAAGTGATAACAACATATGACATGGGTCAATTGGTGTGATCAGTTGAGAAAGGATGACACTGGGATGGGGGAAGGTATAAATATGTGTATAAATACACAGTGTGAAAGTGCAAAAAAAGTGCAAAAAAAAACACCTCAGCACAGAAAGCAACATACTCATAACAAATTTAACATCATCATAACAAGACTAGCACGTGTGTGGGGGTGGGTGGTTCTAGGGGCGGGGGGATCCCGGCACATTCATCCCTGGAGGAATGAAAACAAGATGCTCTTCCCCCCCACTATCCCCTCCCCTTCCCAGGACATCTGTGGATCTGTATCAGAACTGTACCGGGCTGTCTGATATCATCAAGGACTATGGCTGAGGAGTAGCTCTGGGGCAAAGCTCACAGACTTACCGCTCACACACACACAATGATAAATACACCACCCTTTTAAAGTCAACGCCTTCCCGGCTCCCCTCTTATCAGCCCCCCCAACACAGTCAACAGGTGGGAGAGCCGCGCCAAAGGCTGCGGTGCTCACTTGGGTGTACTGTGTTATGTTTTAATACAGACAAGGTCAGATTGTAGAATCAACAATTGTATTGAAAAAACAGGCCGATTCCAGTAATTTTCCGTCTGCCTTAAGTTTCTGGTTCATATATGTATATATATTGTACTGTATGTATCAACTATGAGAGACAGAATAGGGGGAAAGAATCCGCATACACACATACATATATACACACACATTATACATACATATATATGTATATATATATATATATATATATACATACATATATATGTATATATATATGTATATATATATATATATATATACATATGCATATATATATATATATATATATATATATATATATATATATATATATATATATATATATATACATATACATATATACACACACATTATATATATATATATATATATATATATATATATATATATATATATATACATACATATATACATACATATATACATATATAAATACATATATATACATAGATAAATACATACATATACAGGACTGTCTCAGAAAATTTGAATATTGTGATTTTGTGTAATGCAATTACAAAAACAAAAATGTCATACATTCTGGATTCATTACAAATCAACTGAAATATTGCAAGCCTTTTATTATTTTAATATTGCTGATCATGGTTTACAGCTTAAGAAAACTCAAATATCCTATCTCAAAACATTTGAGTATTCTGGGAATCTTAATCTTAAACTGTAAGCCATAATCAGCAATATAAAAATAATGTATAACAACATAGTTTTTTTGCATTACAGAAAATAAAGAACTTTATCACAATATTCTAATACTGTATATCCATCCATCCTCCAGTATATTTCTGGGTGTGTACTGTACGTGTCCTCCCCCTTGTGTCCACCAGGGGGCGCCAGTGCGGGTTTGGTCAGACCGGTCACAAGAGTGAAGTAGAAAACCTGCAGCTTCTTCCTGCCGTTCAGACCAGCAGCTGCAGCTCCGGGGCATTTAAACTCTGCAAACATGGTGAGTGCTTCTGGTTCCTCGCCAGCGTGGCGTTATCGTTTTAGCTTCTGCGTTGTAATCAAGAGCTCTGACCAAATGAGAAGTTTTTGGGGTAAAAAGTGAGTTAGTACTGGGGCCAGTGTTAGCTGGCTAGCCTAGCCTCCGCTCCGCTGTGTCGCTGTCAAGTTGCTCAGCAGAGGAAGAGCTGGTTTCCGGTGGGATTTCAAAATAAGATTTGTAAAACGGATATTACGGGTTATCTGTTCTAAAATTATATATCATATAACTTAAAGGGGACCTGTTATGAAAAATAGGTTTTTTCTTGCTTTAACATATATAAAGTGGTCTCCCCTCAGCCTGCCAACTCAGAGAAGGAGGAAAGCAACCAAATTCTGCAGTGTCTGTACAGCCGCCCGGATGATCCGTCCAGTGGGATGTGGATCTACGAGCCAATAAGATTCTGATCCCCAAAGTTACGGAACGACAGAGCGATGCGTGAAACCACTAACAACTAACTCTGGCCGGAACAACAACAACTCCGCCAGTCGAAATGTCAAGGAAAAAGTGGAAATGTCGAGAAAAAAAGTGGAAATGTCGAGAAAAAAAGTGGAAATGTCGAGAAAAAAAGTCGAGAAAAAAGTGGAAACGTCGAGAAAAAAAGTCAAAATGTCGAGAAAAAAGTCAAAATGTCTAGAAAAAAAAGTGGAAATGTCGAGAAAAAAAGTGGAAATGTCGAAAAAAAAAGTGGAAATGTCGAGAAAAAAGTCAAAATGTCTAGAAAACAGTCAAAATATCGAGGAAAAAAGTCGAGAAAAAAAGTCGAAATGTCGAGAAAAAAATGTCGAAATGTCGAGAAAAAAAGTCAAAATGTCGAGAAAAAAGTCGAAATGTGGAGATTAAAGGGGACCTATTATGAAAAACAGGTTTTTTCTTGCTTTAACATTTATAAAGTGGTCTCCCCTCAGCCTGCCAACTCAGAGAAGGAGGAAAGAAACCAAATTCTGCAGTGTCTGTACAGCCGCCCGGATGAGCCGTCCAGTGTGATGTGGATCTACGAGCCAATAAGATTCTGCTCCCATCGTTACGGAACCAAAATGCAAACCACGTCCACAACTATAAAACCGTGTAACTGCATGAGCGTCCGACTATCGTAGCACTGCGTGACATCGGACGCTTTCTGTCCATCTCCCTCCAGCAGCTGCCACTTTATTTAGGTTTTTGTAGTGAAATGAGGAGGAATCATAGAGATAACTTCTCATTTCAACTAACTGGATCAGCCGTTCCTCATCCATGACTGTTTCCTACAGCGCTTTCAACCGGCTTTCAACGCGAGCGACAGGAAGAAAATAGAAGCAGGGCGCCCGACAAATGTTCAGCTCAAAACGGCCAGTTAGCACAGTCCAATAGAAAATAAAGCAATGGAATTGATTTTGTCGCTGACGCTCGCTCGCATCGCATAAAGCCTGAATTATGGTTCCACGTTACACCAATGCGGAGCCTACGCCGTAGGTTCTACGTTGGTGTAACGTGGAACCATAATTCAGGCTTAACTTCGCCGGCCAGAGCTTCCACCATTTTTCCGTAGCGGTGTATCACGTCATTCAGGCAGCCAATCAGTACAGAGCCTCATTATCATAGCCACTCAGAATCCTGCATAGATAATGAGGTTAGAAACACATATTGCTTCAATCAAAAAATATATTTTAAATTTAAAAAAAATTTCACTTTAATCAAAAAAAATGATTTCAATCAAAGAAAAAAAGTGTTTGAATGCACAAAAATATTTGAGACTCTAAAAAATGCATTTCAACACTGTTTTTCTTTGATTGGAAATGTTTTCTTTGATAGAAGTGTTTTTTTAGTTTGAAGAAATTGTTTTGATTGAAGTAGTGTTTTGTGTTTGGGCCATATTATGGGTATGACATTTGTGTCTTTATCATTTAATCAAAAAAGAAGTTGCTTCAAAAAGAAAAAAATATTTTCAATAAAAAAATCACTTCAATAAAAAAAACTTTCAATCAAAGAAAAAAAAATTGAGACCCAAAAAATTGCATTTGATCACTTTTTTTGGATCGAAATAAAAAAATTCTTCGATTTGAAGTGATTTTTTTTTGATTGAAGTGAAAAAGGTTTTGTAGTCTTTTTTTTTATTTAATTATTTTGACACAAACATCCCGCAGTGGGCAGATGCTTCCCCATTGGTCAGACCATAGGGTCAGACATGTTTGAGAGACAAGTTTTTGATTGAATAATTAAGAAACAAATCTACCTCCATACACCTTTGGCTGGAAAACATTGTGCGTGATATAATAAAGCTTGTATTAACATTTGATTATGTTCACTGGTTTTCTTATGGCGCACCAGACAAACGAACACGCAGATCTTTCATAATAAAGCAACAACTAGAGCAAAGGCTTTTAATTTGAAGGTACACTCGTTGTATTCCTTGCTGTTCTGTGTTGACTTGACGCACCGGGTGTCTGATGTGTTTTAACACGTCTGGTTTGAGGGAGCTGCCTCAACGAAAACTTGCCTGTTTATCATCATTTCCCTCCTTTTTCAGTCTTGTCTTCACGCCTGTAATTTCCTAATCAGCGATCAACACGTGTTTTTAATTCTGTTTACTGAAGCCGTGGCTTAATTAGCTGCCTTAGTGCCTGACGAGCTGCCGGATTGTGGAGGAATGTACACCAGAAGTAAACCTGTGGCCACCTCCGGCTTTTATTGTTGTGCCTTTCCCCATCCTTCCCCTGCATTTCCTGCCGCCCCCCCCATAGACACAGCAGCCTCTTCTTAATCTGCAGAGACCTCTCTGAAGGCTCGGTGAAATCCTTACTCCCACCAGCCATCTGTTCAGGAAGGTGGAATGAAAGATGTCAGAGTCTGCAGAGATTCTTTGAGAGTGTTTTTGTGTGTGATGGAGTTATGCAATACTCCTGTGGACCTGATTGAAGTTCAGACCTATAAAACCCTCTCCAGATTGGTATATTGTTTTCTTTCTTGATTAAATCTGATTGGACTCTTGCAGAATATCCTATTGTATATCATTATTTGTTTTGCTGCTGCTGTGAAAATAGTTTCTGGTTCGCTGGAAAATGAAGCTAGAAATCCAAGTTTTACTTATTAGGCCTACAGTTTTGAATGCATATTTTGAATTGTCTGCATGTTTATCAGGGTAAAGTGACAAGTACCTGAACATGCACTCTTAAACTCTCTGTCCTCATATCACTCTGTCTTCAAACAAAATCTGCAATAATTTACAGTTGACTCTTGCACCTGTTGATCAGGCCGACTTGACACATCCCATTGTCTTAATGTTTTTCAATGTTATTGTATTTATATTTATTGTACATATTTATTGTACAGGACTGTCTCAGAAAATTAGAATATTGTAATAAAGTTCTTTATTTTCTGTAATGCAATTTAAAAAAACAAAAATGTCATACATTCTGGATTCATTACAAATCAACTGAAATATTGCAAGCCTTTTATTATTTTAATATTGCTGATTATTGCTTACAGTTTAAGATTAAGATTCCCAGAATATTCAAATTTTTTGAGATAGGATATTTGAGTTTTCTTAAGCTGTAAGCCATGATCAGCAATATTAAAATAATAAAAGGCTTGCAATATTTCAGTTGATTTGTAATGAATCCAGAATATATGACATCTTTGTTTTTGTAATTGCATTACAGAAAATCACAATATTCTAATTTTCTGAGACAGTCCTGTAGTTATTTTGCAATTTTACATAACGTTGTTGTCTCCCCTCAAAGTGCTTATGCTCTTTGTTCAGGCTGCCTTTTTGTAAATAAGAATTGGTTCTTAAATTGCTTTCCTGGGTAAATAAAGGTTAAATAAAATAAAAACACAGACTTAAAGGACCAAATTATGAATCTTTGCACTCACAAACCTGCTCCTCAAAGCTTAACTTCCTCCAAAACTGCTCAGAAGTTAGTTCCTGCAGCATAATCATCAGACGTTGCAGACCTACTGGACTTTATTGTTGTTTGTAACGCGGTAACATATTTACATTCCCTTGTTTGTTCTGACCAGAGTGAATCACTGGTGGTTTGCGATGTGGACGAGGATCTGGTTAAAAAGCTGCGGCAGTTCCGTTTCCGGAAGGAGACCAACAACGCGGCCATCGTCAGTGAGTCCTCCTTCATTTTACTGATAATTGGAGATGTGATTCTTTTAATTTTGGTTATAAGATGTGCTACTTTCCAAGATTTGACTTTATTAAAGGGCAGTTTAAACATAATTGTGGTGAAATATCAGTCTATCACATGTTTACAAAGTTGTGGTCTGAGTTTGTTCCATCATTTTTGTCCAGGCGACTCTTTCTTTCTTTCTTTCTTTCTTTCTTTCTTTCTTTCTTTCTTTCTTTCTTTCTTTCTTTCTTTCTTTCTTTCTTTCTTTCTTTCTTTCTTTCTTTCTTTCTTTCTTTCTTTCTTTCTTTCTTTCTTTCTTTCTTTCTTTCAAATCCACCTCGTCTGTTGCGTAAGAACTGGTGAAGCTGCAGTGATTTATTGCTGAACGGGCGTTTCCACGGCAGACGTTTTTGACATGTCGAGGCAGAAAGCGCAGTATAGTAAAGAAGGAGGGGGGAACTCGTTGCTGTTGTGCAGGTTACTTCCTTTCCAGATTTACTGGAGCGTGAGCAGGAACTCGGCCATCGTTAGAATTATTCATTAAACCTTCTTTTTTAGTAACAAGTCAAGTCAAACAAGTTTGGCATCTCACTATCAGTCACAGACATACCGATATTAAACCTCTAGCTATAAACATTGCTGTGTTTGAACTGGTATTATTACCATAACACACTGGTCTGCTGACTTGTAACTGATTACTTATAATGACTGCTTTTAATGCTTTTTTGTTTTTGTTCTTTTTTTTTCAGGTTTTCTGTAAAGTGACCTTGTGTTTCTTGAAAGAAAGGCGCTATATAAATACAAGTTGTTGTTGTTGTTGTTGTTATTATTATATGGGATGGATAAACCTGAGTGTTCAGCTGTATTTCAATGTGAGTCATGTCCAGTGAACTTCATACGTTCCTGTTCATTTATACAGTTGCATCGTCTCAGGGAAAATGCTCAGAAAATCCAACTGGATGGTCATTCTGCAGCCGTGCACACTGATGCTTTTACAGACTTTAAAGTCAGTTGAGCTTAAGCTTTATCCTCAGAATTTCATTTCTGCTGAATGGGATTAGCGGTGCGTTTGCATGCCATGAGTCCCACATGTACGTCAGGACGCCTCGTTTCTCCCGAGACGCAGCGTTCTCGTGTAAACCGGCTCTCTAACATTTTCCTTTTGTGTCCCTTCAGTGAAAATCGATAAAGACAAGCAGCTGGTTATTCTTGATGAAGAACATGAGGTACGTAGTTGGTTCACCCCCCCTAAACGACTTCCTGTTGAGCTTTGGCACTTTCAAACCTCACAGAGGCAGACTGATTAATTTTATTCATAAAGTTAACTCTCAAGGAATTGTGAAGCTCTCTTTGATCCTAAAACTGTCCGATTTAAACGATTCTTTCTTTTTGTCATTAAAGTTTTTTTTACTTATTCATACACCCATAAACATACAGTCAAACTGGAAAACAGACATTAGCACCATCATCAACAGACAGTATATCATCCACCATACAATCCTATATACAAAGGCCTCCTGCAGATCTACATTTTTTATTTAATTTTAAAAAACAACCAAAATAAATATTCAGCATCATGTGTAGAAATGTTCCCAAGTTCCCAGGCCTCCTAAAATGTTCATCATAATGGTTAATTCTAGCCAACGTCATTTCCCACCACTGTTTAACATCTGGGGCGACTGGACTAGTCCGTGCTCTAAGAATGATTCGAGCAGCTGTGTCCATCCCAACTTTTAAAATCCCTCGTTCATATTTAGATATATTTACATGAGTGCTGTCAGGCGATTAAAAAAAATAATCTAATTAATTACAGGATTTATAATTAATGAATCGAATAAATCGCATTTTAATCTCATATCTGCTAAAGGTCCCCAAATAAAGAATTAGAATTCTAGGACATTACAAAATTGCAGTGCATGACGAATCAATTGAATACACTAAGAAGAGAAGATTTGAAATCCACATTTTTATTGGTGAAGTGTGTTTCATTAATGAAATTCAAAAGAAAAAGCTCAAGCACATCAGCAAACCAATAGGCCAGGTGCATTATTCAAAAATGCAATACAAATACAGTTAAATAAACACAATTCAGAAATAAAATAAGGCTGAGTCTCAAATAGGCACTTAAGCAGACTCTCAATTCAAACTTAAAACTAAAGCTGACTCAATACAGCGATTCAAGTACTAGTAGCTGTAACGTTTACAGTGGAACTTGTCCGGACATGTTTAGCGTTTATATGATAATTCAGGCTGGAGCAGCTCCGCTGATAGGAACATTCTTTTATACAAAATGTGTAAATCACTGCGTTCTTGTTGATAGTCCTGTCTTCTTTCTTTTTATACATAAACTTGACGTTCAAAGGCCCTAATAAAGATTTGCTGAGTCTCCCCTGAGTCGTCCAGGTCTGTCACTGCTTTGTTAGTTTGACTAGCAGCAGGAGGGAAGTAGTGACCTACGGGTCCCTCAATGGGCCAAATTTAAAATGCTCGCGCATTTTGCCACTCATAGTTAATTGCGTTACTTTTCATAAGGCGTTAATTAGCAGTGTTTTTTATTTTTTTTTATTTTTATTTTTTTAAATTTTATTTCGGTCATGACATCACACAAAAAAAAAGAATAAAAATGACAACAAGAAAACGAATACACTGTTCAAAGAAAACATTACAAAAAATGTCCAATATACAAATACCATCTAGACCGAAAAAGGTGTAGGCTGAAGCAAAGCTTATTATTTGCCTACCCTCAAAAAGACTAATTAAAGTAATAAAATGAAAGCAAGAAGTAAGAGAAAAGACTGACAGTAAAACAAAAATTCCTCATGAAATAAAAAAAAATAAATAAATAAAGGTGCAGTCTACATGTTACCTTCATCCTTAAAAAAATCAAATCACTAATTAAATAAATACCCAACTCAACATAGCAAGCATCACCACTCATTCATTTGATATAAATAAATCATCCTTCTTTTCAATCTTTTTTTTAAATAAGGTTAAGGTTCTACATAATTTCAAATCCCTATCTAATTTATTCCAAACATCCACCGCTGCCACTGTAGTGCATCTCAGTTTGGTGTTGGTTCTGATTGTAGATTTCCTGTATCTGCTCTCCCCTTTGAGGTTGGAATGGCTTTGTCTTAAATTGAACATATTTTGAATGGCAGCATGTTAAGTGTAATTAATTAATCTGATTAACGCGCTAAACCGACCGCCCTAATTTACAAACAGGTATGGCCACACTGAGCCATTTACTTACCATTACATTTTCCCAAAACGGGTACGCTAGATTACATCCCCAAATCACATGTTAGAATGTCCCTATTTCACTCTGACACTTTCAACATAAATTATTTCCTATTAAACCCCTTTATGAAGTTTTGAAGGAGTGAAATAAAATCTATGAATCTTATCTTGTACTGAATACATTTCCCTGTATCGATTTAAACCATTTTAAGACTTTTGGACGGAAGTTGAAGCGTCCAATAAGAAAATTAAACAGTTTAATCTCTGTTTTAGGACATCTCTCCTGATGACCTGAAGGATGAGCTTCCTGAGCGACAGCCCAGATATCCTTTGGACTGATAACCTGCCAGTATTTGGTCGATTCATCCCCCGGAGCTATAATCTCATCCTCTCTTGTTCATCTGTAAAATAATTGGATTTTCTGTTTGGTTTAGATTATTTATCCTTCAGATTAATGCTGTTAAGAGTCCTTAGCGCGGGGAACGTTTGTCGTCTACAGCTACAAGTACCAGCACGACGACGGGCGCGTGTCCTACCCGCTCTGCTTCATCTTCTCCAGCCCCGTGGGTAAGTTCACCTCCTAACGGGGAGAGAAAACTCAGAAAGCTGCTCTTTTACACGTGTTGTCTGTGTCGGGCAGGCTGCAGGCCGGAGCAGCAGATGATGTACGCGGGAAGCAAAAACAAGCTGGTGCAGACGGTTGAACTGACCAAGGTTAGCGCTTCTTTCTAATTAACAGATTTATTACACAGGTTTATTATTATAGCTATTATATTTCAAGCCCTACAGGTTGAATCCTTCATGCATTGATAAAACGTGTAGCATTCGTTTTTCAAAATAAAACCACACTGCAAAAACTCAAAATCTTACCAGGAATATTTGTCTTATTTCTAGTTAAAATGTCTAATTTTTAGTCAAAAAATCTAATTACACTTAAAACAAGACTCATTACCAGAAAAATAACTTATTTGACAATTTTCACCTGTTTTCAAGTAAATTTTCACTTGAAATAAGTAGAAAAATCTGCCAGTGGGACAAGATTTTTTTGCTTTTAATATTCTAAGTGAAAATCTACTTGAAACTGGTGAAAAAAGTTATTTTTCTGGTAATGACTCTTGTTTTAAGTGTAATGAGATTTTTTGACTAAAAATGAGACATTTTAACTAGGACACTGTTTATTCTTACTTATTCATATGATCACATTTGTACACAAACACTTATTAACACCAGTTAATAAGTTATGAAATGTAATAATGTCACTTTTTTTAATTAAATCATCACAATCATAAATTCCTTTTGATTACTTTACACAAAGATCCTCTATACAGAAGATAGCGCATTACCGTTACTGCCAATGGCATGAAATGGTATCCACTTCCTGTCTCCTAAGTGGGCGTGGTCGCCCCTCTCCCCACATCGTTTTGGAACATACAACACTAGATACAGTACAACTTTCTTCCAAAAAGACTTAAATAATAAAAATAACAGTATTATTAAGCAAAGAAACAAGTTTTATTTTAGTTTTAAACTTCATTTTATCCGATGGGAAAACAATGAGAGCCAAATCTCACGAGAGTGCGTTGCTCAGACAGAGACAGGTCTCAAACAAAGTTCATTTTCTCCTAATCTGTCGGTCTGAAAATTTCCATTTTGGTGTCAGAATGTTCAGAAGGTTTGTGGCTTTTGAAAAATGGCTCCCATATTTACTTAGGTTACTATGGGGCGAAGGAGTTGGTAATAATCTGTGCTCACGTTCACTTTTCCCATAGGACTCAATAGACTCAGGACCTACTTCCTGTCTCCTAAAGGGGCGGGGCAGTCACGTGACACAGATACAGGAAACCCAACCATAGTGGGCTGTCTCATTTATTGAACTTCTCTGCTTTACATTTTCAGACTTCTAAGAGGTTATTCACCTAAATAATCTGCAAAATAAAATACAAATCTTTGGAATTAAATTAGAAAATCAACATATAAAAATCATAGAACAGTAAATTGGGGGATTTCTTTGACACCGATTGCTGCCTGATCCTTGTCTTGCATTCCTGCCTGCTCTTCGTCCCTGTTGAGGGTAATAAAGCAAACCAGACAAACTACCACCGCGTGTTCCGTGTGCTTCATTTGGGTCCAAAACCTCACCCCGTAACAAAAACGAGACGAGATTTGGTGCCAACATGTTCAGTTTTTTCCAAAAGACGGTCGTCCCAGTTGATCAGAACCGACGCAGTTGGAAATAAACAGAGGTGTCTTCAGTCTTCACATTCATTACTCAGGTAGAAGTATAGATACTAGAGTTTAAAAATACTCCTGTAGAAGTTGAAGTATCAACTCAAGTTTTTTACTCAAGTAAAAGTATAAAAGTACTGGTTTCAAAACTACTTAAAGTATAAAAGTAAAAGTAATGTAAGGGGGAAAAAAGCCATTAAGGACAAAAGCCATTGAAAATGAATGTATCTTAGTATAATGCAAATATATTAAAGAACCATATATGTGTACTATTGAGCATTAACATGTGTTTCAGAGAGCAGCAGATATGATGACTAGTTGCCTATAAGTATTGTAATGGTGCAAAAAGTCAAACTTCAGAGGCATGTTATCATTTATCCTAACCTTTATTGGAATGTACATCCAAGTTTAGTTGCAGGAATCTGAGGGAACGGATGTAAGAACAAAACTGGACAAGAACATCTGAAACAACCACAACCACATTCACTCTATCCGGATGGAGCAATTTAACTGGATAGTTTTTATTAAAGGCCCAAATGAAATAGAGTAACGAGGCTGTTTTTAAAATGTAAGGAGTAAAAAGTACAGATAATTGCGTGAAAATGTAAGGAGTAAAAGTAAAAGTCGTCAGAAAAATAATTACTCCAGTGAAGTATAGATAACCAAAATTTCTACTTAAGTAAGGTAACTTCATTACTTGACACCTCTGGAAATAAAAGACGATCTCCGCTACGTTTAACCGATTTTTCCACTCTTTCCTGTTTTCTATCCTCCTTTTTGTGGGCAGGTGTTTGAGATCAGAAACACGGAGGACCTGACGGAGGAGTGGCTCCGGGAGAAGCTGGGGTTCTTCCGTTAGAGGCTCCGCTCCCTGGAGGCTCCGCCCCCTGGAGGCCCCGCCCCCTCCGCACACGGCTCCTGTCATCTCCGGGAGGATCTCCACGGTCCATGTTTCCCTCCTCTCTGCACCAGACCTGCTTTAAACAGCGTTTGCTGAGTCTTCCTGCTCCGTTTAGGCTCCTCGTCGAGTCGACAGCGTTTTCCTGATCCAGCGGGCGCCAGAAGGTTCAGACGGTCACAACCTGGGCTGAATCTCACCCATCGGGAAGCCTGAAACGGCAAATGTTGTTTGACGCAGGTCTGTGTTCGTGTCCATGTGCCAGTGACGTGTCTGTGTCGAGTTAACGCCTTCGTACTTCCCAGGCGGACGGGATCTGCTTTTATGTCTCCTCACCTTCACTTTACGTTTCCTCAAGACGTTTACGCTCGTGTTTACCTCCTCGGTTTGATATCTCTTAATTTCCCCTGATTCACGGGAGTCCTGTTTTTTTTTTTAGACTTTATTTTTTATCTCGGGTTAGATCTTTAGTTGATTCACTTCCTGTCTGCTCCTGCCGGACCGTTCGAACAATCAGAAACACTCCTGAGGTCCGTTATCATCGCTCCTACGACAGAGTATTAGGGCCAAACTAAGACAAAAAAAATGGAAATTACGAGAGTAAAAGTCATAAAAATATGAGAATAAAGTCATAATATTACAAGAATAAAGTCGTAATATTAAATATAATATAAATATAACTTCACAATATGCTCAATATTCCTCATTTTAACACAGGGAGAAGAGTTCTCATAAATTATATTCTCATAATATTACGACTTTATTCTCATAAATTACGACTTTATTCTCATAATATTACGACTTTATTCTCGTAAAATAATATTACGACTTTATTCTCGTAATGTTACGATTTTATTCTCGTAAAAATAATATTACGACTTTATTCTCGTAAAAATAATATTACGACTTTATTCTCGTAATGTTACGACTTTATTCTCGTAATGTTACGACTTTATCCTCGTAAAAATAATATTATGACTTTATTCTCATAATATTACGACTTTATTCTATTACGACTTTATTCTCGCAACATTATGACTTTATTCTCGTAATTTCCCCCTTTTTTTTTTGTCTTAGTTTGGCCCTAATACTCCGTCGTATCGCTCCCCCCCGCCAGTTTTCACCCGAGGGCGTTTAAATCATAACGTACACCGACAAAGATAACACCGACGCTCGCGTTGAGCCGGGGCGAGCTCACCGCTGATTCAGCGTTTTCATTTGTCATTGGATCATTTTTATCTCCGTTTAGAGGAAAAAAGCGTGGGAATTGTGGGTAAAGGCTTCGACCCTCCGGGGGAACGATATCTCCGATGATACATTCCAGAAACGAGCAGATCGACACACAACTAGTCTCTGGAAACCGTGACCACGCAGGGGGCGGGGCCAGCTGCTCGCGGGGGCGTCGCCCGCCCTGCGTTTTTAAACTCTGTTCTTGTTAATTATGAATGTTACGGCCGCTCTGATCGCTCCGTGGTTCCTGCAGCCTCGACAAAGTCGCTGCAACTCTTCCAGAAGCCCGTCGGGGCTTCGCGATGACACTAAAACCCACCACGTTCGACCGGCGCTGGTTTCCCAAGCTGGGACCGACTTCCATGCAGCGAACGTGGCAGCTGCTTGTATTTCACACGTTTTTACTGTAATTATAAACCCAGGTTTGTAGCCTTCGTCTCATTCGAAGCACGGTTAAAACTAAACACTAGTTACCCTCGACTCTCAGACCCCGAAGACAGAATTATGTAGAACCAATACGCCAATACTACAATCAGAGAATCAGCATATGACGCTGGTGGAAACGACCCTGACGTCTGATTGTTATGAAAAGCTTGACTTTGACCCTCGGAGGGAACAACTCATTCCTAATCTCACCGTTGTTGTGTCTCTGAGGGACGTGGCGGATTTTTAAAGCCCTCGTTTCTCACCGTTTACCTTCCTGTGCCGAGGCCTTTGTCTTGTATCGTTTTCATCATTCGTTTTTAAACCCAAATGAAAACCTGACCAATAAGTTTATCGAAGCAAGACTTTTTTCTGTGTCTAAAAGACAAAAAACAATATGTTTCTTTGAATGTAAGCTTCTCCCACCATGAATTATAGAAGATATTTCAAGTCCCAAACACCCAGACATCATGACGTGTAAATCCTTTGTTGAAGCCAAAAACAACTGGGAGTTTACACGACAGGGAAAGGAGACGGAGCTGTAATCTCTCGTTTCGGCGTCTGCTGTGAAGCGTTTGGAAATAAAACACTGGTCACTCGTCTGCAACGTGGCGGATAATGTCCTTGATTTTATTTCTAAATCCTCCAGGTCTCTCGCGTGTGTGGAGCTACTGTGAAAGAACTATATTCTCTAAAGAATGTAACGACTTCCATAAAGTTTGGGAGAAGCATCCCGACGACACGGCTACAGACTCTTCTGCTCAGTTCATGAATTATTTCTCTGATTCAGATCATTTGCACAAGAACTCTGCAAAAAAGAAAAGAGAGGCAGTGTCTTTACATCTCAAACATCTGGAATCCACTGGCTTCCTTTTCCCTGAAATATTTACATGACGGTCTCTTACGCTGCTCTATGTGGCAGTACCGCTCCTGGCCACAGGGGGCGTGTAGCTCTGCTGTGCTCAAGCCAGTTGGGACGGTCCGATTCGTCCCGTAACAAAACATTCTCCACCTGGAGATTTCATTTCTGGACAAACGTTCGGACATCACCTGTAGATTTATGACTTTGAAGCCAGTTACCGGTATTTTTAAGCTTGTGGCAGATTATTAATCCCTTTGGGAGGTTCCTTCGGGGAAATTGACAATGAGTGCGTTTACATGGGAAGTTGAATTCCTCTTTAATTCAGAATTAAAATTAAATCTGATTTAAAATAATTTAAAATTACCATGTAAACACCTAATTTCGAATGAAAATGGCCATTCCGAATTAAACTTAATTCCAAAGTAAGTGGTTGGTTTATTCCGATTTTAAATCCGAATAGAATAATTCTGCGATCATGTTTACACTCATTCCTCTTTAAATTAATTCCGGTCTTTCTTTCTGCTCGTTCCCTCACCCGTCTGTCTCCATGACGCTTATATTCCGCGCTGGGCTTGTTTTCCAAACAAAGTTTCAAGATGGCAGTACGCAGTAAACGGTGGTGAAGAGCAGAGACCATTTATTTAATAAATAGCTTGGAGGAGCTGGAAATAATTAAAAGAACAGATGGAAACAGGAAACATCAAAATTGTGAGCTTTCCAAAGTTTTAGCAGCTAAGTTAGTTTTTCTTCCGGTAATTTAACTTCCGGTCCGCCCCCCTATCCAATCAGAACCTTCCCAACCCCCAGACCTGTAGAGGAATTGGATAAAGACCATCAAACGTGTTTTCCATGTAAACCTCAATTCGGAATTACGATTTCCATGTAAACTCGAAGGAAAATAGTTTAATTCTGAATTATTTAATTCGGAATAATTCATTCCGAATTAAAAAACATCATGTAACCGTGGCCAGTGACGTCATGTTGGTCGGATGTGACTCCACTCGACCTTCGTTTCTCTATAAATGAGCAGAAAGAACAAAGCCTGGGAGCTTTGAACAGCCAACGTGACCCAGTAACCACAAGCTCCCTGTTTTAGTTTAGTTTAGGCCAGTTTGAGCCCTGATGCTGACTCACGTTACCTCACAATCATTCTGGATGAGTTTATTAAGTTTTACCAGATGAGATATCCTCTCCATGGATGTGAAATCCAGCTACGGAGACCTCAGTTGTCGCTGATTTATTTCTACTGTCAGTGGAGGATATGTCGCCCCCTTGTGACCAGAAGCGATATTGCTACATAGAGTTGCTTAAAAAGAAAAAAAAAACGCTCTGCTTTTCTTGTTTTTGGTGGAAGTTAGATGTAGTAAACTATCCATCGTGTGGGAGCTCTGTTCAGCTAAGAGCCTCCTTCTGATTTTGAGCCACGCATCTGGTTTTAAGTCCTGTGGATCTCGTAGCTTTTCCTCCGATGTACTGAACTTGCTGTATATCTGGCCCTTTTGAGTCTTTTACTACTTTTAATCTGCAGATGTGTAGTTTCGCTCGATAAGTGTCCTCTATGATCAAATGCACATTGTACTTCCTTTCCTTTTTACTCAAAGAAAAAAGACCTGAAATGTCTGTTGTACCCAACTGCCTTGTGGCATGAGTGAAACTTGAGATATTTGTATTTTCCCATACTTTATAAAGGTGTCTAATGTCCTGTTGTCCAATAAAATGACAGAGATGTATAACCCAGAGACTCTTTCATATGTGTGTCGACCACGAAGGGTCTCACCCCGAGCAGTTTTTTTATTTGATTTATGCTTGTGTTAATGTGTTCAGTTATAGTTGACCTTTCTCCCATTTTAAGTGCGGATAACCTTTAATTAAATCAAAGTGCAAAGGCCCTCCCATCAGATAATTACTACAGGGATGGTGGGTGTTTAATTTATTTAACCTTTATTTAACCAGGAATGTCCCGTTGAGATTAAAACCTCTTTTTCAAAAGCAGTCCTGGCCAAGAGGCAGCGAAAAGTTACAATTTCAAAGAAGTAAAATTACACATAAATGAGATAAAACCGTTACAGGTTCAGGGGGCCGTTTCACGTGCTCTGGATTTAAAGTCATTCAAAGAGATAAGTTCCTGTAGTTTCACGTCCTTTTGCAACAGGTTCCCTGCAGAAGGGGCAGAAAAGACAAAAGCCCTTGTTCCCAGCTCAGTGCAACAGATTATTGCTTGAACGCAAATCTTCTCCGTGTAATCAAGTAAAAAATGTAAGAGGGTGGCGGTCCAAGCACGGCCTGGTAAATAAAAGTGGACCAGTGACTCGACCAAAGAAGGCCGTCCCAGTCGAGAGTTCACCGAGACGCGTCGAGGCCCTGCAGTTTGTAATAAACCTCAGTCAGTCTTCCTCAGGAAGCTGAAGCTTTTACATGAGTGCTGTCAGGGGATTTAAAAAAATGAATCTAATTAATTACAGGATTTATAATTAATTAATCTAATTAATCGCATTTTAATCTCATATCTGCTAAAGGTCCTCAAATAAAGAATTAGAATTCTAGGACATTACAAAATTGCAGTGCATGACTAATCAATTGAATACACTAAGAAGAGAAGATTTGAAATCCACATTTTTATTGGTGAAGTGTGTTTCATAAATGAAATTCAAAAGAAAAAGTTCAAGCACATCAGCAAACCAATTAGGCCAGGTGCATTATTCAAAAATCGGAGCAGTATGAGGTAGGCATGGTTATTGAAAGGTGAATTGTTACAGAATATAATTGTGGTTGTTATTATTATTATTGCACAGTGATTGATTACTCTGAGACTCTATGAATGATGAGAGTTCATCAGAGCAACAGCTTGGGGGAAGAAACTGTCTCTGAGTCTGAAGGTTTTGGCTACAGAGCTCTGTAGATCCGTACAGAGGGGAGGAATTCAAACAGACTGTGTCCTGGGTGTGAGGGGTCTGCAGAGATGCTACCTGCCCGTTTCCTGGTCCTGGACCGGTACAGGTCATCGATAGATGGGAGGTTGGTCCCAGTTATCCTCTCTGCAGACCTGATTGTCCGTTGCAGTCTGTGCCTGTCTAGTTTGGTGGCTGATCCAAACCAGACAGTGATGGAAAAGCAGATAACAAGAAGAAAAACAAGTAAAGCAGTTCAAATGATCAGATAGAGGTCTGGTGGCATGTTTATCATGTTCTTCTATAGTTGTGTGTCCCAAGAACAAGAACTATGCAAGGTGAGGCAGCGTTCAGTTATTCTGCTCCTCCTATATATCCAATTTAAAAAAACAAATAAATTATATTTCTGAATTCATTTTTAGTCATTTTATTAGTTTATTTTGTTGGGCAGTTATCTTGGAGTTTGAGTTGATGCATCTAATTTTAAAAGAACTATTTTTAATTTCTATATTTATTTTTAAAGCTGGTAAGCTGCAGCTAAATTTTTTATTTATATTAAAGTGGGGAAGTTTTTATTTTACTTTTACACAAATATAGACAGTGCACATAAAAAATAAAGCAATGGAACTGTTTTTGACGCTGGCGCTCGCTCGCGTCGCATGCAGTGTGGACACGGTGTGAAATAGGCCTACAGTTCACAGTTTAATTTATTTCAATGTACGCCTACAAATGCACACTGCACTTCTGTTGTTATATTTATTGGTTGTAACAGTTAAAATAAATAAAAGATGAAAACTTTTAAAATCTCTGTTAGTTCCTGCTGCTCCCAACATTTTTTTTTTTGTAGAAGTGGAGGAAAAATGGCTCTTTTGATAATAAAGGTTTTTTTTTTTTAATTGATTTCACCAAAAAACAAGGCACATTATACATTCCAGAAGAACATTTGCATCAAATAACACTTAGCGACCAATAAGTAAAACAAAACAAAGAAGATACAGATTGAAAAGGAATAAACAATAAAATTAAATTAAAACAAATTAAAAACGCAAGTGATCAGTCAGGAATTAGGGTACAAAGATACTTCTGAAGATGCTGGGCTTTTTGAATCATGCAAGATTTAAAAAATGTTTTGTACTGAATTATTTCGTTTAGATATGCAATAAATATTGGATTAATTTTCAAAAAGCGACATCTATGAATAAAAAATGTAGCCAATATAATTTAATTATTGATTCCAAAGTCTATTTTTTTGTCCTCCACTTGTAAACCAACTTTAATGCTTTCAAATGTAAGAATAGGAATGGTTTGATCATTATAGGTTATCCAGTATTGGAAAGCTTCCCAAAAGGTCCTAGTTAAGCTACAAGAGAAAAAAAGATGCTCTAAGGTTTTGATGTCTGCGTTACAAAAAGTACAAATATTCAAATCTAAATTAAACCTTTTATGTAAAAAATCATTACATGGATAAACCTCATTCATTATTTTAAAATGAACTTCTTAAGCCTTAGGTGGACGTGGAAAGGAGAGCGAACTGGTTCTCATCTTAATTAAAAAAGTAATCGTAAAATATTAATATTAAAAATAATATTATATAATAATATTAAATAATATTATATATTAATATTAAAAAATTGCATTTTTTATCTAAAAAAATACAACCATCTATAACTAAAGGCATTTGTGGACTAACCACAGAATAAGTCATCATGCCTTTAAGTTGGAGAATCATTGCTTGTGGAACTGCCTTAATTACTGTGTTATATTGTCTATTTGTACAAACAAGGTTGTATCTTGCAATGAAAGCCTCATATGTTAAAAAAATCACCTCCAGTATCCAACTAATGCATAATGGACCAGATACCTTACTCCATCCATTCTTTGTAAAAGAAGGATTTTCTCTTGATTAATATACACCTATTATTCCATATTGGGACTGTGTGGAGTAAAGTTATGTTTATAAACAAGTTTCCAATAACGGAGAACGTGTTGATCTTTTGATAATAAAGGTTGCAGACCCCTGGTATAGTTTAACCGGGATAATCTCCTCATGTATCCACCAGGTGGCGCTGCCGCGTGTAAAAGGCTCGCCAGCTCCGAGCGGAGAAGAAGACGCGCTCTCGGGACTTTTGTTTATTTTTTTTCATTGAAAGACAAAATGCAAACAGCACAATCCACCGCCAGGGGGCGACACACACTCAGCGGCGGAAAATCAGGACACAATAAACTACAGACATACATTAAAAGGGGACATAAACTTAAGGCCTTGATGGTCTTTGCATCGGGGGAGAGACTAATGGTTCTAATGTATTGTTTGACCTCATTTTCAAAAATACAAAAAAGAGGCTTTTGATTAATGTAACGGGATTTGTGAATAAACCATTTTGCCAATAGTATAAGATTAATGATATAAAATTGTTTTTTTTAACAGAAGGATAGTCAATGAAGCCAAACAATACGTGTTCAAAGCAAAGGGAGAAATGTGGTTCAACACAAACACAAATCAAATTACAGATATTGTTCCATAATGTTGTAGTGAAAGAGCAACTCCAAAATAAATGAAAAACATCTTCATTGATCCTTCACAGAAACAACACACGGTGTCTATGTCTTTTTTGAAGCGTTGAAGAAAAACTTTACATGGGTAGACTGTGAATTATTTTAAAAGATACTTCTTTCATTTTATTAGTGATTAAGTATTTTGCAGGTAATGACCAAATCTTTTTCCAGTCAAGATTGAAAGTTATTCCAATAAGAAACCACATATGGAATTGATACAACATCCTTCTGAAACAATGCACGTAAATGACGATTATTATTGCGTCTTGAGGAGAAACAAATCTCACCAATTTCAAGTTTGTTCGGATCAAAAGACAAATTTAAATTCAAGTTCTGTCCCGCCGTACAATTTTAAATAACATAACGACTCCAGTAGGGATTGCATTTATAATGACGTTAAATTCCTTAACGGGGACAATAAAATTGAATTTCAACAAAAATTCTTGAGTAAGCATTTCGAATTAAACAGCTGACCAACCAAAAGAATGTTATTGGAAAACCAGTGAGGGTAAAATATGGATTTGTTTCTGTATAGTTATAGTTCAGGGGTCGGCAACCCAAAATGTTGAAGGAGCCATATTGGACCAAAAACACAAAAAATAAATATGTCTGGAGCCGCAAAAAATGACAAGTCTTGTATCAGCCTTAGAATGAAGGCCACACATGCTGCATGTTTCTATATTAGTTATAACTGGGTCCTCGGCTGCAAATGTAGCTGCTAATGTCTTTCCATGTGACTCTTTTTGTTACGCGAATCTATGGAAGAGTATTAGGGCCAGGCAGGACAAAAATAAAATAATATTTTAGAGGAAGATTTTTTTTTCATTCTGCACTTTGAGAAAATAGTCGAAATGTCGAGAAAAAAGTTGAAATGTTGAGAAAAAAGTCGAAATGTCAAGATTAATGTTGAAGTACAATCTCGAGAAAAAAGTCGAAATGTTGAGAAAAAAGTAAAAACGTTGAGAAAAAAGTTGAAATGTCAAGAAAAAAGTTGAAATGTGAAGATTCATTTTGAAGTACAATCTCGAGAAAAAAGTCGAAATGTTGAGAAAAAAGTACAATCTCGAGAAAAAAGTCGAAATGTTGAGAAAAAAGTCGAAATGTCAATGAAATAGTCAAAATTTCATGAAAATTCTATTATGACAATTGATGTGTCAGGTTGTTCTCCTGTTCCTTCTATCTTAAATAGAAGCAAAATAACAAGAACAGAAACTTTTTGCACGTTTTATTTGTATTTGTTTTAACTTGTTGTTTAACTTGTCTTTCTTTTATATTTTTAGCCGGGGGACTGCCAATGGAAACTAGCTCTATAGCTAAAATTGGGTGCATTTGCATTTTTAATTCTAAATGTATATGAATGTACACTGTCCCTTCTCAAATAAACTGAATTGAAAAAAGTCGAAATGACGAGAAAAAAGTCGAAATGTCGAGATTAAAAGGGAAAGGAAAAGGGAAGAAAAAAAGAGAAAAAAATGAAAAAAAAGAAGAAAAAAAGAAGAAGAAAGAAGAAGAAAAAAGGAGGAAAAAAAAGGAAAAAAAAGAAGAAAAAAGGGAAAAAAGAAGAAAAAAGGGAAAAAAAGAAGAAAAAAGGAAAAAAAGAGGAAAAAAGAAGAAAAAAAGGAAAAAAAGAAGAAAAAAGGAAAAAAAAGAAGAAAAAAATAGGAAAAAATGGAAAAAAAGAAGAAAAAGGGAAAAAAGAAGAAAAAAAGGAAAAAAAAAAAGCCTTTTTTGAAAGCCTCCAGGGAGCCACTAGGGCGGCGCTAAAGAGCCGCGGGTTGCCGACCCCTGTGAATCTCCTCATGGAGTCCACCAGGTGGCGCTGCCGCGTGTATAAGCTCACCCCTTCTCCGAGAAGAAGACGCTAGTGACGGGACGTGCTGCATCATCCGGGCCGAAGCAGCAGCTATAGCGGAGATCCAACATGGCGTTCACGTTCGCGGCCTTCTGCTACATGCTGGCGCTGCTGCTGACGGCGGCGCTCATCTTCTTCGCGATCTGGCATGTGAGTGTGCGCGCTCTAACGGCTCTGCGCGCTCCCGCGGCCCCCTCTCCGGGCGGGTCACGTGACCTCGGCGCCCCGTGGAAAGCCTGAATCGCGTTAAATCGACGCAGACCCCTACGCCGTAGCATACGCCGTACCCTACGCGGCGACGCACGCCGTACGGTGTGCGTCGCTGCGTACCCTTCGGCGTAGGTTCTGCGTCGACGTTACCGCTGTACCATAAATCAAGCCTTAAACCTACAACCAAGACGGCTGGGAAAAACGCTCCTTTTTTTTCTTTTTTTTTTTAAAATAAAACATCCAAACTATTAAATAATTTAATTAAACTCTGGCGAAAAAAGGCTGAAATCGCACGTAAAAAAACGTGTAAAACGCCAGTCAGCCGGCTAGGTAGCATGTAGCAGGCTGGTGACGTCATTCACGGTTTAAAATACACACCATGTTTTATTATCATTTCAGTTTCTGTCTACTTATGCAACTGTTATTGCATATTAAAGAAAAAAAGAAACTTCATATATTTTGGTTTAATTTATCTTAAATTTGAATTTAAAGTCAAGCCTTAACCAATTATTTTAATTCAGAAAAGATTCTTGAGAATGATCTCATATTCTTCTCATCAAGCACCTTCTGCACCCTTATTTAGCAAATTTAAATTATTATAAATTTTTTCTATTAACAAGTTTCAAACATGCCTGTTTATGTTTAAGTTCATTCATTTCAAACAAGACATTCCAGGCACTTTTCATAATTTTTTTCTGTTATCATCAGATATTCATTCTTATTCAGTTAGAGAGGAGGGATGAACTTTCATTTACCTCTTTGTCGTACCTCCAGTCATCAATCCTTTATCAAATTCCATGGCCCTCAACTCTGGAACTGTTTAGATAGATCTCTTAAGTTAGTGTCATCCTTAAAAATGTTTAGGACCAGCTTGGTGGGGTATCTTTTATATAGACAAAATTAACAGGCTATTCTTACTGAAATGAAATTGCCATTTCATGGATATTTTTGTTTGGGTGTTTGTTGTATTTTTCTTTGTTTCTTTTACCTTTTCTTTTTCCTTTCTATTCTTTTTCTATTGATTGATTTGTTTAGGTGATTCTGTATTGAGGGGGAGGATTTTTTATAAGCCCTTCGGGCTTCTTTTCCTCTCCTGCACAAATTATTTGTCCTTGTATGATAAAAAAAAAATGACTGTTGTCATTGTGCAAATAAATAAATACATAAAAAAAAAGCCAGATTTATTTATATATCCAATTTAAAAACAAAGAACTAATGTTCAGAATCAGGTGTAATGGCCAAATACACACCAACATGATTTATTATCATTTCAGTTTCTGTCTATTTATGCAACTGTTATTGCATTCTTATTTCTTCAAATATCTCCTTCAAAGTCTTCTCCATGATATCCCCAAATATACACTGCTGCACCTTTCACTTTTAAAAAAATTGTATATATATGTTAATAAGAGCCATTGTTTATTATTGTTTGTAACTATATAAATCTGGGTTCAGTCAGTGAGCGAAAAAAAACTAAAACAAATTCCCTGTCTGGCATGTTCATACTTGGCCAATAAAGCTTATTCTATTCTAATAATAATTATAGCCACAATCATATGCTGTAACAATGCACCTTTCAACAACCATGACTATCTTATACTGCTGCACCTTTCACTTCTTTTTTTAAAAATTGTATATATGTTAATAATATATGTTAATATCAACACTCGGAGTCTCGGAGTAATCAACTACTGTGCAATAATAATAATAGTAGTAATAATAATAATACCGGTAATAATAAAAACCAAAATCATATGCTGTAACAATGCACCTTTCAATAATCATGTCTACCTCATACTGCTGCACCTTTCACTTTTATGTTAATAAGAGCTGTCATTTGTCTATTTACTGTTTGTAATTATTTAAATCTGGGTTCAGTGAGCAAAAAAAAACGAAAACAAATTCCCTGTCTGGCATGTTCATACTTGGCCAATAAAGCTTATTCTATTCTATTCTGTACACATTAGTAGGGCTGCAGCTATCGCATATTTTGGTGGTCGATTATTCTATTAAATATTTCATCTTTTAACCGGATAAAACTTACTTTTGCTTTATTAAAGCCCAATTATAAATAATTCATGATGAATGAATGAATATAAATATACGATAGAAAACAAGACAGATTACTTGATTAAAAACAACCAATTAGTTTCTTTTATGAGAATAATTATATAAGAATTTGTTTTACATATTATGCAAACTAGTAAACTGTTTTCGAGAAAAAAAAAGAAAATTATTTTAAACTTAACATTTCCTGAAACATAAAAAAATATATATTTTTTCTAAGTATCAAAAATCAAAAATATTAAATTGTGCAACTTCACATTCAGAACCAACACATTTCAACAAGAGTCTTACACCATGTGGACCGGGGCCTTTTTTATTTTTTTACACCAGCGGCGCTGCCTAAAGTGCTTCTGCATCTCACCTTGTTTCTTTCATCTTCCCTGCAGATTATTGCGTTTGACGAGCTGAAGACCGACTACAAGAATCCTATAGATCAATGTAACACGTTAAATCCGGTAAGTGTCCCGTACACCGCTGACGCCTCCCTCTATGACTGCATGCAGATGCGCTTTAAGATATTTTAGTAACTTTCTCCACCTTTCGGTCTTTTTCTGTCATTTTTCTGCACTGTTATGCTAAATAACCTGCTTGTTGTGAATTCAGTGATCTTGTCAGCTGTCAAACTCTAATGCCTGTTTGTTTTTTACGATCTTTTTCTTTTATTTATTTTTTTCTTTTAAACTTTGTCTTTATGTCAAAAAGACAATTGAAAAGGTCAAAAAGATTAGACGAGTCAAAATTGCATTAAAGGTTTGTACCAGTTTTTAAAATGCCTGCTCAGTTCAACTCAGTCTGAAGTCTTTGTCATTTTGCACGGTGAAGTGTTTGCAAAGGTCTTTTCAGTTGACTACGTTAAGCTCCAGCTTCGGATTAGACGGATACTGTTCTTTAATTATTTGTCCTGTTTGTTGTTATTTTAACTACTTTTAATCTCTTTATTTCTGAGCATTTGGATGTGGATTTCAACAATGCTGCGACAGTCTTATCTGCAAACCTCAAAACGCTCGGTTCAGGTTGCATGATTTTACTAAAGCATTAGATTTGACTCATCCGGCAAGATCTTTAGGCTTTGTTGAACTTTAGTCACTTCTTAAGACTCGAAATCCAAGACTTCATGGGAGATGCTTGACTGGTAGGATTACTGATGAATGGATGAGGTGTAGCTGTTAACTGAAAAGACTTGCAAATGCTCAAAACATGCATGATCTATTAGAGTCAACCCTTTGTTTGCATAGAGTGTCAGTTGGAGACGAAGCTTTTATTCAGACTGGATTTTCAGCCATTTTCGGACACCGAAGAAAAAGGTTTTGATAGTTAAAGCTGCAAATTGCGGCAAACATTGACTGAGGTTGAAGGAAATTGGGGATGAATAATTAAAGGTCTGTGTGGTGGCGGCTCCAGTTTAGGTCCAGATTTAGCAGATCTAGCTGGACGTGAGCTCAGCGTTGGCTCGGACCGGCACCACCCGCCTGCACGGCAGATGGCAGCCGAATCCCAACACCTCCCAGCTCAGCATTATTAGGGGCCTCTGATTGGACGGTAATTTCCCCAGTAGGAGGAGTAGATCCTAATGAAATGAACATTGGATCGATTTATTACTATTTTATTTCTCTGCGGCCAGTCTTTTCGTAATTTGGACTATTTGACTCACTTGGCACGGCTTTGGTGCCGTTTTTAATAGTTTTATTTGGCAGCAACAGTGCAGTGCAGGACTTGAGCACATTGCAAACCCCTTCCCTTCCCATCCTGCACCCCCGTCCTCCCACACGTGCCTCACCTTTCCATCTGTGGGCTGCAGGTTTGCCTCCGCCCGCCGCTCCTCTCCAAATGCATGGCTTCCATGTGGCGCCTCCATCTGCCCCCCCGAACCCGCACCCGACCTGAACCCGAGGCCGGCTGCCGCTCCGGCGCCGCTCGTGCTCGCAGCATGGTCCCCTCTCTCCGTTGTGTCGTCATGGAGACGTGGGATGATCCGTCCGCTTGACTCGATGCAAAAAGATGTTGATGTTGAGATGCGCAAATGTTGTTGTTGACGGGCTTCCTCCGCTCTTACCTGCGGTCGGAGGCCGTGACGCACGACAGAAGCAGGAAAATGACCCGTTCCTGTCCACTAGTACAGCGGTCCCCGTCCTTTTCTGTACCGTGGACCAGTTTAATGTCTGACAATATTTTCACGGCCCAATCTAAAGGTGTAGCTGATTAAAACCTAAATAAAATGACAAGATCGGCATTAAAAACTGTGACTAAGAAAGAAAAAAAAAATCACTGGGTTTGTATGTGTATATTTATGTATGTGTATGCATATGTATGCGTATATATATATATATATGTATATATATATATTAAATATAGTAATAATGCACATATATATGCCTTTGGTTTTTACCTGCATGGTATCAATCAATATGTGTGCAGACAAGGTAAAAAATTAAAATAAAAAAAAACTGTGGTATTTTCTCTATAGTTATAATAATAATAATAATAATAATAATAATAAAACATAATTTGCGAAAAAATTTAATAATGGAAATTGTAAATGACCTTTTTAAAATGAGTATTTCTATAAATGTGTTTTTATGTTTTTATGTCTCATTAACGTTATTTAAAGCCAGGCTTTTATTTTATTATTAAGGAGACCGATGCTTAGTGCTTTTATTTTGAAGGCGTCTCACCGAGACCTTGTAAACATCCGGCGCTTCGGACTTTAACGGTAAAAGTTTAACGGCAGTAGAAAGTGTGTCTGAAAGACTAAACGAGTGTCGAGAATGCTAAAGTGGAGCCTAACTGACACAAAAAGCACCTGCTGATGAGGATTTGTTTTCTTTGCAAATCTTATGCCGTATTTATGTCCAGCTTGAGTTTGGTTGCCATGGTTACTGATGTATTGTGGTTAACGGTAGCCGTGCGAGCAGCTGCGTCGGTCTGTATTTGAGTTAAATTAAACTTATATGAATGTAGAAAGACTAACTTTATTTTATTTTATTCCTTTATAGCTCTTACGGTGTTTTTGCAGTGTATTTACATCCAAGGAATAAAAACATTGTGAACCATCAGTTTGAGAGTCAACCATCATCAGTCGGGGCTACAGAAATTATTTTTTCTTTCTGTACGGCCCGGTACCAAATGAACCACAGCCCGGGGGTTGGGGACCACTGTACTAGTAGATGTTCTGATGTAATTTACCAACATCTTACATAGGGCTGGGCGATATGGACCAAAAGTCATATCTCGATATTTTCTAGCTGAATGGCGATACTCGATATATATCTCGATATTTTTTCTGTGCCTTAATTGGGGTTTCCCCCAAAGCATTATAGCATAGAATCTCTGTTAGCTTCATTTTTTTCTGAGGCAAACCCTTAAAAAAACAGTCAGTTTTAATACAAAACCTCGTGCCAAATGTCACACAGGTACCTTTATTAACAGAGGTCTGCACAATATCATAATGTATAAAACAAATGAAATAAAAATAAACTGCCTGCATATATAGAATAAAAATGCTTCTTGAATAAAATAAAACAAATATCCCTTTCCTGCATAACAATTAAATTAAAATACACTGTACAATTAATACAATGTAGACAGTAACAGGCAGACTTTTCCACTGAGGTTGACAGTTGTGCAAATAACAAAACATTTCAATTTGTCAATTTGTCACAAAATAAGCTATAAATCATAAAAAAAAAAAATGTAAAAAAAAAAAAAAATTTTTTTTTTTTTTAAATCGATATAAACGATATTGTCTCGTACCATATCGTGTTTGAAAATATATCGATATATATTAAAATCTCGATATATCGCCCAGCCCTAATCTTACACATCAGACAAGTCTCACCGTCCTAATGTCAACATCTAACTGGTGAGGTTTTAGTTTGAGGCAGCATTTAAGTGTTAAATCAATTATTTAATTCGTTACTGTTAAAGCAATGTTTATATTTGCAAATAAGACATAACGGAAGTAGTCTTTAGTTTCCTTATTGGGCTCTTGAGTGAAATGTTTAGACGTCTGAACAGCTCGGCCTCTCGTTAGTGAAAGGACTCGTTGTCTCGGAGGAGCGTCCGACTGTTCTCCACGCTGTTATTAAGTTATCTGAGGGTCCGAGCAGAAGAGAGACAACTGTGAGGGAGCAGAACCGGCTCGCCGGTAAAGTTGCTGTCGTCAACGAAAATTATGGCTAAATATCGTCGTCAACGTACCTTTATCAGCTGAGGAAAACGAGACGCAACGAAAATGCTGGTCATGTGACGATAATTCAATATATAATGCAATATCGTAGAGGAATAAAAACAATAATATATATTCTGCTAAAATGTGTCTTCATTTTCGTTGACCAAAACGAGAAGAAATGTTCTAACAAAGATCCTTAATATCCACTTTTGAAGTTGTTTTCTCTGGTTTAGTCTTTTAAACCAGTTTAGTTTTTAGATCTTTGGATACACTTTCCTACATAGACGTGGAAAAGATGGGAGAAAAGTGGAAAAATAAATAAACTCAAATTAGATCCTTCTGTATCTGGAATGAATGTATTCTTGAGTCTATAAGGTAACAATAATATAATAATAATAAGATAACCTTGTTTCAATTGTAAAATGGGTTTGGCTAAATACAATATTTGACTAAAACTAGACTAAAATAGACAATTCTGATTATAAGACTAAAATGCTCAGACTTTTAGTCGACTGGAACTTGACACGACTAAAAGGAGAATGAACGTGACTAAAACTAAAATGATAGCTTGACCCAAAGACTGGACTGAAACTAGAACTGAAGCCGGCTGACAAAAACGACACTAGTCGCCGGGCTGGAACGTTAATGTTTTCCTCCTTCTCCTTCCAGCTGGTGCTGCCCGAGTACCTCATCCACTTCTTCTTCTGCGTGATGTTCTTCTGCGCGGCCGAGTGGCTCACGCTGTTCCTGAACCTGCCGCTGCTGGCCTACCACGTCTGGAGGTGCGTATTAGTCCCTGCTATGTTTCCTTCATCCTGCCGGGACTGTTTCCTTCATCCTGCCGAATTTCTGACCATTACCGCCCACAACGTGTGTGTTCCACCTACAGCCTTTATATCCACTCCCGCCCGCATCCGCAAAACTCTGAGAATTCATGCCGCACAATAATACAGATGTATTGATTTATTGTCTTCTCCCGTCGCGCAAGAGAAATGTCCAGATCAGGGCTCGGCAACCCACGGCTCTAGAGCGCCGCCCTAGTGGCGCCTGGAGCTTTTTCAAAAATGTTTGACCCTTTATTTCTTTTTTTAATTTTGACTTTTTTCTCGATTGTACTTCAACATTAATCTCGACATTTCGATTTTTTTCTCGACATTTTGACTTTTTTCTCGACATTTCGATGTTTTTCTCGTCATTTTGTCATGATGTTTTTTAATTCGGAATTAATTATAATTATTCAGAATTAAACTATTTTGCTTCGAGTTTACATGGAAATAGTAATCCTGAATTGAGGTTTACATGGAAAACACGTTTGATGGGCTTTATCCAATTCCTCTTAAGGTCTGGGGGTTGGGAAGGTTCTGATTGATTCACGCTGACGTGTCTCTGCCCCGCAGGTACATGAGCCGACCCGTGATGAGCTGCCCCGGACTCTACGACCCCACGACCATCATGAACGCCGACATCCTGGCCTACTGTCAAAAAGAGGGCTGGTGCAAGCTGGCCTTCTACCTGCTGTCCTTCTTCTACTATCTCTACGGGTACGTGCGGCTCCGCCCACACTCACCTCCCCCCTGAAACCGGGGGTTTAAACCCATAGACATATACCGTATTTTCTGGACTATAAGCTGCAGATATTTATGTTGTCAGATTAGATATTTACTACATGTACAGAAGGATTTTGAACTGTAAATGATGTACATGTTTGTACCTAAATAGATCCTTTCCTAACAGTGTCTTTTAACACGGCAGCAACTTTGCTGATTAAAACGGGACAGAACCAAGAGAAAATAACCAGTATTTATTTATCTGTTTAAAATCTGCTTCTACCTACTTCTATCTGCTAAAGAAGAAGTAGTGTATTCTTCTTTGCATTTATTTTGTCTTAGTTTTGATTCTAATTCCAGTTGGAGCGCCCCGAGCGGTGGAAGAAAAATCCACAGAATAGAAACCTTTGTATAAGCCGCATGGTTGAAAACCTATGAAAAAAGTACCGGCTTATAGTCCAGAAAATAAGATATTGTCTTTTGGCACTAGCTTGTTCTCTATAGCTGATATAACATGAATTACTCCTATGTGGGATCAATAAAGTTCTTATTTTTGCCATCTGAGAAAATTAAATATATTATATTTGGTGCCTAACTGTTTCCCAAGTATATTAGTGCGTGTGTGAAAGAAAAATGCAAATGTATTTGTAGAAAGGCCCTTTATGAAAATAAATCCATGTACTTGTATTAGTTTACAGCGCAGTCTTGAACATCCAATATGGCGGCGACGTTGACGTATCACAGCAGCTCCATGGGCGTCTACGTATATATGTCTATGTTTAAACCCGGGTTGGTCTGGTTCTGTCTTCCTGACAGGATGATCTATGTTCTGGTGAGCTCCTAAACGGGACGTCGGAGGAGGAGGAGGCCCCGCGGGGACCGCTGGCGGCCGGGTGCTGGACGACTGGACCTGCTGGAGACCAGCGCTCGGCTCTGCAACACCAGACACCTCCAGCGGTCGGACCCTGGACCCCCCGATCCCACACACCGAGTCATTTCAGAAACATTTAGCCTCTTAAAGACTTTGTCGTGGTCACAGCGTTCCTCTCATAGCACCGCCGCTCAGAAAAATTATGGAAAACATGGACAAACCTGATGGAGAAGTTTATCTTTTTCATTTTGAATCGTGTGGGTTTTTTTTTTTTATGCTTGGGATTTAAATAAAGTTTTTTTTTTTTCTTTTTCTATTCATCATATTTCCCAACTTTTGAGGGTTTACAGATTAGTTTAGGTTTTCAAGTGTTGATTTATCTGCGAACATTAAAGCTGAGCTGCATTAAGCTTTTATTCCCCCCCTGACTTATTCCTGCCACCGAACCCAGCGGTGCGGACGCCGCAGCGGCTCTGACGGCTGCGGGACTCTTATCAATAACGGGACGTGCTGCACGTGGACGATCGGCCACCGGCCGTCTCCCAACATCAACTTTTTAACTGCGTGACTTTTCATACTTGTACTTGTCTCCATCCCCGAGTCCGGACCGGAGCATCGTCTGGACCCGTGTTCCTGTAGCCAAGCAGCTTCTCTCGTCTTCCTTGTATTTCAAACTCCAAATATTCTACTTTGGATGTTTATTTATATTCCATGTGTTTTAATTTAGCCGTCTTTGTTTTCAGGATATCAAGCACTCCCTGCAGCGTCTCGTCTCCCCCCACACAATCAAATCTGTCACCTTTTACTCGGATTAGTTTCACTGTTAAGAGTATTTATTGTCATTTCAGGGAAATTATCTTTTGCCACTTATATCCCCATTGTGTCACATCTAGGAAGTGATTTTATTTGAATCTGAATAAAATGATCCCACTCTGAAGTTTGGACTGGTGGCGGATTCTGTAGCTGAGATGAAGTTCAGAGATTTGTGGTCATGTGACTGTAGGTGTTTACATCTGTTGATCTGCACTGCATGACCAGTTAAATGAATAAATAAATAAAGTAATTACCTGGATCTAACTGGGAAAGTGATTCGTGTTCAAACAGATTATTTAACATTGACCGAGTGTCTTGACTACGTCAGAGGACACGTCGTTAACTGTCTCCGAAGCTCAAATAAAACCACGAATGAGACTGAAAATGGGCTATGAAATGTTAACATGCAATATTGAATCCTAGAAAAATCGAACGACACTTACATTTTACCAAGAAAGAAGAAATTTAACAGCCTAAAGAAAAAAATGAATCTGCAAACAAGCATTTTATTACTCGCCAGTCGTGATCTTAACAAATAGACAATCTTTGCACTGCAAAAACTCAAAATCTTACCAGGAATATTTGTCTTATTTCTAGTTAAAATGTCTCATTTTTAGTCAAAAAATCTCATTACACTTAAAACAAGAGTCATCACCAGATAAATAACTTATTTGACAATTTTCACCTGTTTCAAGTGAATTTTCACTTGAAATAAGTAGAAAAATCTGCCAGTGGGACAAGATTTATCTTCTCATTACAAGCAAAAAAATCTTGTTCCACTGGCAGATTTTTCTACTTATTTTAAGTGAAAATCTACTTGAAACAGGTGAAAATTGTTTTTTCTGGTGATGACTCTTGTTTTAAGTGTAATGAGATTTTTTTGACTAAAAATTAGACATTTTAACTAGAAATAAGACAAATATTCTTAAGATTTTCAGTTTTTGCAGTGTGGGAAGTTGGCAGGGAAGATATGACAGATAATCAGACCATCATCATCAATATGTGTTGTTTGAAAGATATAAAGCTTTTGTACAGAAATATTCTTTGACATTTTATAACCAGAATAAAACGACTGAAGCAAATCAGCTCGTTAATGGTGGATCAGCGCGAACAGCTAGAAAAAAGAACCGAGCACGTCATCTGCTGTTTTTCAATCTTTAACCAATGAAGTGATTGATCCATGAAAGAGAAATAAAAGGTCACTGGATGATTTTACTTGCATAAGCCGTTTCGTAGCTCACAGACTCAAAAATTACCTGAAATATTTGTTTGATGTCTTTTTAAAAAGAAAAATTAGTGCAAACAAAATCAGAATCTCTCAAGTCCTTAATTTGAATACGAGAATGAAAACAAATAAATTAGAGCAAACTTTCACAAATGGCAGTTCTTAGTGAAACCCAGCGAACTCAGATTAAATGTGAAGACATTTTTATCTTAACAGGGTTTGATTTGAGGCGAGGAGCAGCATCACCGAGACACCGATCGCTCCGTGGAGACACCGTCTCTGTAGGCGGCGTATCGCTCCCGGAAGTCGTGGAGGAAGTTGTATTGCTTCAGAAAAGAAAAACAGAAAAAAAGGATATTTAGAAGTGGGGAAAAAAAACATCCAGGAACATTCCTTTCAAAAAAAGTCTTTGGCTCATCGCCAACGTTAATACCGTATTTTCCAGACTATAAGTCGCATTTTATTTCATGGTTTGGGTGCGACTTATGTGTGAAATATTAACACATTATTACCATTATTAATAGTAAGTTATTTTCACACTAAACCGCTCAGGAAACGCTGCATCTTCTACCTCTGGAGTTAGCGGAGTTGTTTAAAAGTGACACCGAGGATGAAGATTTCATCGGATTTTAGTTATTTGGAGAGACACGGATGGTTTGGTAAAGTTCTTAGCATGTTATTTATGCTATAGTTTTCTGAATAACTCTTAATATGTTATGTTAACATACCAGGCTCGTTCTCAGTTGTGTCATGGATGTAAGCAAACCGTACAATTATTCAGCCTGTTGTTGCCTCGATTCTATTTTTATTTTAAGTTGCCTTTCAAGACGACATGTCTGTTCTTGGTGTTGGATTTTATCAAATAAATTTCCCCCAAAAATGGGACTTGTACTCCGGAGCGACTTATAGTCCGGAAAATACGGTATTAATCCAGGAAATTTTCTTTTAATAAATAAATTCAAACACTAAGATGTTCAAGTTTTTCAAGGTGACCCCAGCTTATATTTATCTTTTTCAGATTATTTTTAAATAATCACCTCTTTCTACTATTTTTAGCACTGAAATAAACAAACATCACAACTACAAAACATTAATCATTCAACATATTTTCACCTCAACTTTAGTTTTGGAGACCAAAACTGTTTTTTGAACCCAACTGAACATTTTAATAAGGACATTAAAGGAGTTTGACTCGCGCTTGTAGCCCCTGGTGGTCGCCCGAAGAACTACACCGTGTCTTACTTCCACATGGGCTTCAGCCCGGACGGAGGGAGGAGAGGAGGAAAATGAAATATTTTTAACTTTTAAATTTTATGTTTTAAAATTGTATGTAATTGTATGTTTTTTATAGAGGGAATGCATTGACGTCACTTCCCCAATGGACCAGCCCCCTTACTGCACTGAGTGGCAAAAACAGCTGCAGGAATATTTGTCTTATTTGTAGTTAAAATATCTAATTTTTAGTCAAAAAATCTCATTACACTTAAAACAAGAGTCATCACCAGATAAATAATTTATTTGACAATTTTCACCTGTTTCAAGTAGATTTTCACTTGAAATAAGTAGAAAAATCTGCCAGTGGAACAAGATTTTTTTGCTTGTAATAAGAAGATAAATATTCTCATTACAAGCAAAAAAATTCTACTTATTTTAAGTGAAAATCTACTTGAAACAGGGGAAAAATTTTTTTCCAGTGATGAGTCTTGTTTTAAGTGTAATGAGATGTTTTGACTAAAAATGAGACATTTTAACTAGAAATAAGACAAATATTCTTGTTAAGAGTTTTTGCAGTGAAGTCGCATCTGTAACGTCATGCGCATTCCCTCTATTGATTACTGTAAAATTCTGCTCTTTTTTCAGTTGAGCCCTCTCTTTCACTGCTAGCTGAATTGAATCAAATCAAATGAAATCAGGAGGCCTCACCTTCACCGTCTGGATGGCTCCTCCACCTCGGTGCTCCCGGAGGATCTCGATGGCTTTACTGGGCGTCATGGACGAGGAGAGCAGCAGCAGCAGACAGGAGGCGACTGAGCGGGAGGCAAGTGATGAGGAGAGAGCATCAACACATCAACGTGGCTGGAGGAGAATACATCATGGTGACTTGTCAAAATAAAAGAGTAATCTTACTCAGAGCAGAGCGTCCCAGGCCTCCGTAGCAGCTGGAGTTAGGAAGTGGAAGTAAAAGGAAGCAAAACTGCATGAAATCAACAAGTAAAGAGCCCATTGTTCTTATATAAGCAAATGTATCTCAAGACTCAGTTAAAATAGAAGTATTCTGCTCGTTTTAAGATGCTCTGGTCTACTTTTAACCGTTATTGGATCAGGAGAAGCTCCTGGTATAAACACACACACACACACACACACACACATATATATATTTTGACTTTTTTCTCGACATTTCAACTTTTTTCTCGAAGTGCATAATGAAAAAAAAATCTTTCTCCTCTAAAATATTATTTTTCTCCTGCCTGGCCCTAATACTCTTCCGTAGCAGAATTGCTTACCCTACCTTTTCTTTTTAAGTAAGTCTTAAGTAAGTAAATAAGTCTTTAATGTTCAGAGCTGGAATACACTGAAAACATCCTCCTACATAAACTTGGTTAAGTTAAACTATACAACCAACCAAAATTGGTATTGGAATAAATGAATTAACTGGACCCTCAAACTGAGTCTTGGAGAATCAATTTTCTATTTTTTAGTTAAAGATTAGAGATTGCCAGACGACAACAAGAATGTATGGCACCATCGCTAAGGGAAACCAACGGCTTCACAGACCCTGTCGGTCGGTACCAGCATCGATCTGTGTGGAGTCACATAAGTTGTGAGCTACTGCTCAGGGCTACAACCATCAAAGACTGCCACACAACCCTACCAAACTTATGGATCAATTAGGGTTAAGGCCTTGCCCATTCTGGGGCTCGAACCCGGGTCCTCAACATCCAAACCCTCCTCTGTAGCCACTAGACTATCACCCTTGATGGGTCTTAACGGCCCATGAACGGCTTCTCATCTCATTCATCTCATTTTGTTTCATGAGGAACCCACATGGCTCTGGCTGCAGACGCCTCAGAAGGACTTTTACCCCTCCTCCTTTGTGACCCGGGTTGTCTGAGCGGTAACGGCGCCACTCACTGGATCAGCGTCCTCCGGTTGCGGTCCAGGCTGGTCTGCAGCTCGTCCAGGATCTGGCAGCACTGCTCCAGCTCGGGGGCCGTGCCGTCGGGGAAGGGCGTGTGGTGAACCGTGAAGCCCCTCAGCCGGTAGGCCTCCAGCAGCGTGGGCACCCGGTACTTGTTGAGCTCTCCCCTGGTGCAGAAGACGAACACGTCCTGGACGCCCTGGTTCTGCAGCTCCCCTGGTGACGAGACGGCCGGGACCCAACGTTCAGTTCATACCCGTTAACTTCCCTTTTTTCTACAAATAACACAACAAATTAAAGCGATGAACGGGCCCTCGCACGTGCAATTTTCACCAATAAAAGTCAAGGACTCAATATCGAGTCCAATGACACCACACATGACTCTTTATGTGAAACCATTAAAAAGTTATGGCAGAAAGTAGGAACTATCAAATATGGACCAATCAGAAGAAGAGGCGGGGCTAATTTACACCAATTATGGTACAGAACTCAAAACCAAGTCAGATGACACCACCCACGAGTCTTTATATCAAACCATTCAAAAGTTATGGCAGAAAATAGGAACTATCAAATATGGACCAATCAGATGAAGGGGGGGTGCGCTTTTTGGCGTCTAGCGTCGCCACGGTAACGCTTTTGAAAGAGAAAAGTAATGCGAGTTGTCGCAGGATCGAGACGCACATTTTGATGTATAACACACCTGGGTGCACGTTACGGTTCGAGCAGTATTAACGGCCGAAGAAATGGCATAAATTGCGCCAAACTTACACGATTAATTCAAAATGGCTGACTTCCTGTTTGGTTTCGGCCATGGCGCCAAGAGACTTTTCTTTAAGTTGTGACATGATACAGGTGTGTACCGATTTTTGTGCATGTACGTCAAACCGTATTGTGGGGCTTGAGGCGCAAAGTTTTCTAGGGGGCGCTGTTGAGCCATTTTGCCACGCCCATTAATGCAAACTATTAAATAATCACATTTTTCGCTAGGCCTGGCTTGCGTGCAAAATTTGGTGACTTTTGGGGCACGTTTAGGGGGAAAAAAGGCCCTCATTTCGTTGGAAGAAAAACGAGAACGAGGATAACAAGAACAATTCCTACAGATACATTAGGGCCTTCACACTGTCAGTGCTCGGGCCCTAATTAAACGGTTCGGTTTGGACGATCTTCAGGCGATCTTACCAACGTCTCTTTGCAGACATCTACGGATATCTTTGTACTTGCAACCTGCAGGTGAGAGAAAGTCAGAAACAGAAACTATTTACTCTCCAATAATAGTTTTTAAAATGTGGAAAAGGTTACCAAAATGATGAATACGTCACCTGGTAACGCGCTGATGCCGAGATGCTGGGAGCACTCCACGCTGGACAGAGGTAACCTTGACGACAGGCAGAGAATCCTTTTAAAGTACAGTTTTAATGTTTTTACTGAAGTTTAAAACTGAAACTGGATGTGGTTTTAGTTACCAGGAGATGTGGAAGGGAGTCAGCTCGTCTTGTCCCACATCATCCTCCTCCGATGAAGAGTCAAACTCGCTGGTTCTCATCTCGTCGGTCCCTCGCACTGCTGACAGGAAACACTGGGATGATAAATTCAGGTGTTCAGTTCAAAAACATTCACCTCCAGACTGGAGCATCGTTTTAGCCGGATACCCAAATCACTTTCAGAAACTTTTTTTTTTTTTTGAACAATTCCAAGTCCAAAAGCAGTAAAGTGTAAATAAAAACAGAACGGAACGGTTTGCAAATCTTACTAATAAACGCTCTTGGTTTCAACGTGAGACCCGCTGACGGGAGTTTTGGAGGCCGAGTTGTCCCACCTTTTCTTTGTTGACATTTTTAATTTCATGATACACAAATGTTCTCAGCTGTTGAAGGTGTTCCTGAACCTGTATTTTGCTTTCTATCAGAGAACAACGCCTCTTTCTAATGTCGCACCAACCGAGGGACCAAAAATTATGGGCATCCACTAATGGGCGATATTTTAACGTTCACGTTATACAGTCAAAAAAATTCCCCACGGTAAGAATTTGTATCTCGCGGTAAAAAGGATAAATTCCCGTTGATGATGTTTTTGTGTAACAAACACGGCGGAAGGCGGATCTGAGAGCGAGGAGCTCGTTGTTAAACGAGGCTCCAGCTCCATTATCTGGAACTGGTTTGGATTTAAAAAGAGAGACGAGGAGCAAACATCATCTATTATGTGCACAGTCTGCAAAAACAGAAGGAAATGGTTGTTAAATTTTGATATAACGTTTGACTATTACGAAAAAAAATTGCAATAGTATCTAATTTGTGACATGTTCCAACCACAGGTTAATTTGCACATTTTATTTATATTAGAAGAGGTCATCACTGATTTTATTTTCAGTGAACTTTTATTTATTTGTCCTGTTTCTTTATTTATCAGGTTGTATTTTTTTCTTAGTGATTTTATAAGCTAAGAAAACTTGAAGGACAAGGTACTTTTGCTGTTTGCACTGTTATCCCACTGTTTAAGCCGTACAGTTTGAATAAATGTTGAATCTGTTCTTACATTTCAAACTTGTTTCATTTGAGTCATTACAGTTTTGCAGTACAGGTGAACTAATTTAATTAGTTTTTATTAATTCAATTTAATTGGTGTAGTTTAGTAGCATTTAGTATTCTTTTAGTGATTTGGGGGCTCCAAAGACTGAATGTGGTGATAGATTCATAGTTACAAAGATGGAGTTGAATTGGTATTTTTTTTATCGTTATCGGGATAAATGCCAGAAATTATCGTGATACATTTTTTAGTCCATACCGCCCATCCCTAGCATCAACTATTCATTTTTGGGCTTGTCTTGTTCACACAGAGATTTCTTCAGAATCTTTTGATGATAACATGTACTGTAAGTTCAAAATCTCAAAAGGTAGTTTAACCCAAGCTTGTGTTCTTCCAGGTGAGACTCGCTCCAACCTTTTGTTTTGAGATGTTGCTGCCATCAAATTCATAAAATTAAAAATACCTCACTTTGAATATTTGAAATGTTTTAGTTTTTTCCTAACTCTTGCACTCTGTTTTTAGTGACCCAGCTATTTTGAACTGGGGTTATAGTTGGTCCAGAGTACTGAAAACGGACTTTTACCCCCAAGAAAAGACCACCTTTCTCCAGCCCAGCTAAATTCAACTATGTTTCACTGTATTTTTGAGTAATTGTCTCCAAAAGAAACGATATGAGACGAGAGTCTTAAATCGACGCCACTGCAGACAACCATGCGGCTGAAGCGTTAAATCGACGCAGAGGTTACGCACGTACGGTGCGCGTCGCCGCGTACCCTACGCCGTATGCTACGCGTTGGTGTAACGCGGAACCATAAATCAGCCTTGAGGCGAATAACGTTAGCAGCGGTGCAACTAATACTTCAGCTAAAAAACCAGACAAAACGAATGAAAGTCTATGAATTCTCCCTCCGAAAGTCGTCATAAAAGAATAAACAGCCCTGCAGCTTTTTTTAAAAGATACAAAATATGTCAAACTTCACAGTAAATCGGTCTCCTTCTCTCACCTGCTCAGCTTCTGTTTTGACAGCTTTACTTCTGTAAATTTTGAAAACGCTGTGAAGCCGTTGGCCAATCAGATTCGAGCGTTGCCTCTAGACCACGCCCACTAGCAAACGCTCACGGTCGTGCTCGATTTGCATCACCGCGTCGTCCAGGCGGGCGGAGTCAAGGTGCTGCTCGCTGCCCGGTATTTATTTTCTTGAGTTTTCAGTTAAAAACGATCTTAAATTTGTGTTTTTTTCCGCCTTATGTCTATTTCGAGGAAGTGGAAGTTAATATAAACACATTTATCGTAGTTCCAATAAAAATCAGTTGGTGTGCTGTTAATAAAAAAATAAAAAAATAAATGAATAAATAAATAAATAAATAAATAAATAAATAAATAAATAAATAAATAAATAAATAAATAAATAAATAAATAAATATTCATTGTAAGTCTGGACATATCTGTTTGTCCCCCACAGTTTTTTGCACTGTAAAAACTCTGAAGTTATGAAGTCTGAATGATGAATTACAGGACTGTCTCAGAAAATTAGAATATTGTGATAAAGTCCTTTATTTTCTGTAATGCAAAAATGTCATACATTCTGGATTCATTACAAATCAACTGAAATATTGCAAGCCTTTTATTATTTTAATATTGCTGATCATGGTTTACAGTTTAAGAAAACTCAAATATCCTATCTCAAAAAATTAGAATATTCTGGGAATCTTAATCTTTTTTTTTTTAATTGCATTACAGAAAATAAAAAACTTTATCACAATATTCAAATTTTCTGAGACAGTCCTGTATGTATTAATTGTCTCCAGATTTAGTCATTGTGAATGTTAAATAAAATATTCAGATAAGGAAATATTTTAAATGCAAGTTCATTTTGAAACCATGCATTGTGCAAACTTAATGAAGTTGACATTGACCTACTTTTAATAAAACGAATTAATACAAATATTATATTAAGCATTGAGCACAAGCATTTCAGTCCATAGTAGCTAGTTTTCAACTATTTATTTCAGTTGATTTGTAATGAATCCAGAATGTATGACATTTTTGTTTTTTTAATTGCATTACAGAAAATAAAGAACTTTATCACAATATTCTAATTTTCTGAGACAGTCCTGTATATATCCTGTATATAATTTTGATTGCATGAAAACAGCACTATATATATATATATATATATATATATATATATATATATATATATATATATATATATATATATATATTTAGATGCTGATCTTAACTTCCAGAAACACATAGCTAATGTCTCCAGGACTTCTCATCTCAGAAATATATCTAAAGTAAGATGTTTTCAGTAAGATGTCACAATCAGACTCTGAAAAGTTGGTTCATGCTTTTATCTCTAGTAGATTAGATTATTGCAATGCACTTTTTGCAGGACTGACAAAGCAAGTGTTACATAAACTCCAGCTTATTCAAAATGCTGCAGCCAGAATTCTAACGAAAACCAAGAGCAGAATAAAAACTTACCTTTTCACAGGCGTTTGAGTAAACTCTACATGTTGTTTTTCTCTTGACATACTTTTGTCTGTTTCTGTTATTGTAAACCTGTAATTTTGTGCACATTGAGTCCATGCTCGTCGTGTGCTTTATAATGTGCTTTATAAATAGTAGTTGAGTAGATGCACTCAGGTGTAGCACGGTGGACTAAAGGCTGATTTATGGTTCCGCGTTAAAGCGACGGCGTACCTTTACGCCGTAGGCTCTGCGTTGGTGTGACGCGGAACCATAAATCAGCCTGCAGCCTGCAGCATGTGAAGCAGTATTTCCTCCTCAGCATCCATGCAGGGCGTCCTGCGGGACATCTGCTCTCCACACGGAGCAGCACGACTCTGGAAAACCGCAAATGACTCAAAACAGGCTTCACAGAGGAGGACAAACTGGACGTTTTTGCAGATTTCAGGATTCACTGCACCTTTTTCTCTGATATCTGGATCTGTGGAGGAGCTTTAAGTCAGGTAAGGTTGGTTTATTTATTTTAGGTCATCAGTGGCAATTACAATTTCTCTTCTTTCTTTTTTTGCATTTTTTATTTTTGCATAATAAAGTTGCTTTTTAAAAGTGTTCAAAATAAAAGTGTGATTTCTAGCAAATAGATTGGTTTTGATAGAGGATATTTGAGCCATTAATGTGTATTTAATTCATCTTTGAATAGATTTTCATTTGAGAACAGAAATCCATCTTGTGGTGTGTGTTTTCATTTGTTTTTCTCTCTGTTCCCAGCTTGTTTTTCCCTTGACAGACCCGTAACGGAGGGATCTTGGCTCCTGCAGCCGTTTTCCCTGCAGGGCTGAGCTGTTTGGCTCTTTGGCCACTTCCTTGGCAGAGGGGCTGCTGGCGGGAGCAACATCTGAGCAGGTACCGACAAACTATCCCAAACCTTTTCTATAATTTATCAAAGGCGTTTGATACCGTCGATTTTGAAATCCTTTTAGGCAAATTGCAGCATTATGGTGTCAGGGGAACTGCACTCAGTTGGTTCAGAAGCTTCTTATATGAAAGGGAGCAATGCGTAAATGTAAATAATAGTAAATCACAATGTAAAACCATTAAACATGGAGTCCCACAAGGTTCGATACTAAGACCGCTTCTTTTCATCTTATACGTAAATTATTTTGAGAACTCCTCTAACATCCTGCATAAAGTTATTTTTGCAGATGACACAAATTTATATCTTTCACATAAGAAGCTGGAATATCTCCAAAACCTTATGAATGAAGAATTGACCAAGGTGGACTCCTGGTTTAAATGCTATAGATTATCTTTAAATATCAGTAAAACTAACTATGTTTTGCTCAAATAGAAACCGAAGTAATATTGAACATATACAAATAGTGATAAATGGTAGAGCTATCGAGAGGGTAGAATTGATTAAATGTTTGGGAATATACTATCAAAGAATAAATATGTCTGCTTATTTTACAGACATTTTCTTCCTCTTGAAGCTTCTCCTAACTTTGTACCGGTCTCTATTTGAGCCTCATTTAAATTATTGTAATGTTTTATGGTTTAATACATATCCAAGTTATGTTGACAAATTACAGATCTTACAAAAGAAAGTGATCCGAGTTATATCATGGAGCAAATTTAATTCTCCCTCTGATCCTCTTTTTTATGGATATAAGCTTCTGAAACTTACTGAGTGTAACATTTTCCACAATGCCTGTGTAATGTATAATGTGGTGTTTAGACTCAATGACAGACTCTGTCATCTCATGAACTCACCACAAGCGGAAAACAACTTTTAAAGGGAAAGAAAAGGAAACTGAAATGTACAAGTTTCAGTGTAACCTGTAAAGGCCCAAAAATCTGGAATGATAAGCTTCTGGAGAGTCCCATTTTACAAACTTACCTCAATTGATTGTTATCTGTATTTGTGAATAAACTCTGTGAACCCTCAGCTTTTACCAATCAGAGACCCGGACCAGCCTCTGGTGTTGCAGGGTTACCATCAGCAGCTCGGTCCGTCCTCATTAGTGTCTCTGCTCACATCATGAAGCCTCAGGAGGCCGAGCTGGTGGGGGAGATCTCCAAGGTAAACCCAGCTCACAAACAAGCCTGGTTCTATCAAACACACGGCTCACATCAAGCTCTCTGCAAAATTAAAAACATGCATCTCATCGGATGTGCAGAAATTTCCAATAACATTTTGGAAAGAGTTGCGGTAACTAAATTTCTAGGTGTTATGATTGATGAAGATCTCACTTGGAAAAATCATATTGCACTCATCTCGAACAAGATTGCAAAGAATATTGGAGTAATCAGACGTATACGGCATCTATTATCAAGAAAAATCTGTATTAATTTATATTACACTATGATTTATCCTTATATTTCATACTGCAATGCCATTTGGGCAAGTACCTTCATGAGCAACCTCAACTGTATCTTTATCCTGCAAAAACGTTTTATCAAAATGATTACATTTTCCAATAGACTTACTAGATCCACCCCATTGTTCCAATCCCTAAGTATTCTCCCTATTTCTGCTGTAAATGTTTTTCAGATTTGTCTATGTTTATCAATCCATTCACAAGCTACTTCCAACTTGTTTTCATTCTTTATTTCAATTCAATTCCCAAATTCATCACCTTAATACTAGGTCTGCAAACAATCTCCATCCCACCTTTTTCAGGTCTACTTTTTCACAATTTTCAACTAGATTCAGAGGTTCCTCTTTGCACCTTTGTATAAGCCGCACGGTTCAAAACCTATGAAAAAAGTAGCGGCTTATAGTCCAGAAAATACGGTAAATGAATCAAAAATGGAATTCAGGGCAACATTTTCTGCGTTCATTTGCCCTGTGGTGGTTTCAGCTGCAGTGCATGGTGACGGAGCTGAAGATGGGCTTCACCTCCGCCCTGCTGGAGCTGGGCCAGATCCAGCACGGAGACTCCTTCCTGAGAGAGGAGCTGGAGGAGAACCGGAGGAGCTGCCAGAAGAAAGCTCTGCGGCTGGAGGCTCTGGTGGAGTCCTTGAGGGTGAGACCCGGAGGCCTTGGACCCGGGCCAGCAGAATCCATAATTAACGCTTCTCTCTGCAGAAGCATGAGGTCAGACTTTTCTAACGGGTGAACTCTGCACCCTCCGCAGGAGGAGCTCGGTGCGGTCCGGTGTCAGATCGTGCAGCTTTACGGCGACGGATCCGGCAAGCAGAGGGACAGGTACGACCTGGACCGGGTCAGATAACTCATTAGGACCTACGTTTACAGGCAGAATGCTGCAGGGAGGTTTAGTTTAGTAGATGTTTAGATCTTTAGTTTGCATTTTGATGAAAGTTCAGACACTGAGGTGGTCAGAGGGGCTGCAGGTCAGGATGGAGCCCTCTGGAAGCTCGTCGTATCTCAGGACCAGAGACTGGACGGTGCTTTGCTGGGATCTGTTGTAGATCAGAGATACAATTCAGTTCAATTTGTTTGTATAGAGGGAATGCGCATGATGTCATAGATGCGACTTCACAGCGGGTTACAACCACTGAGTGTCAGAAAGACTGAGTGTCAGCGTAAACTTTCAGTTTGAGCAACTGGAAAACATCTAAAATGGGAAAGAGCTGTTGTGCGATTGACTGTTCTCATAGATTTAGCAAGAAATCGTAGTTATCGTTTTACAGACTGCCGAAAAAATAATCTTAAGAGAGACAAATGGATCACTGCAATTCACAGAAACAACTGGATTCCAGACACCGAAACGTGGATTTGTGGTTCCTATTTTGTATCAGGTAATGTTGGATTTTTGGGTAGCTAACGTTAAACGGTCAAATCATAAAGTTCGATGTCCTCGTCACTTTAATTTCACCAACAAATCCTGCCTTGAAGTCGGACCAAGCGTCAAGACTTTTGTAAGCCTTCAAGCTTTGCTTCGTGTATTTCCCCGGAGTAGAAATTAAGTACATATAAATATCAGGAAACTGGATTCATGGCCAAATATTAATGTCCATGGACCACTGGTTCTTGGTAACTGTACCAAATATTAATGTCCATGGACCACTGGTTCTTGGTAACTGTACCAAATATTAATGTCCATGGACCACTGGTTCTTGGTAACTGTACCAAATATTAATGTCCATGGACCACTGGTTCTTGGTAACTGTACCAAATATTAATGTCCATGGACCACTGGTTCTTGGTAACTGTACCAAATATTAATGTCTACCTTGCAGTGTATCACCTTCTTCTGCAGCAGCTTGGACCGTCGTTGTTTGTACTTTGCAGAGTCGTGCAGCTCCTCTGCACCTCTAGAGGCTTGTGGCAGGTTCCTCCTGATGTCCTGGGACTTGGCTTGCTCTCTTTCATCTTTCTTCCTCCCGGTGTGGCGGGAAGCTCCTGCAGGATCAGTTGCTTGACGGAAAGTGTCCGTCCGAAGCCGTACTGTTGAATCGTGGCTCGTAACTTTAGCTCTCTATCGAAGTCTTTGACGGACCGTCGACCGAATCGTTTCACCATCGAGGAGCTTAGGTTTTATACATCATGACATCATAAAAATAGAAAGAAAGAGAAGCCCATCTCCTGGTTCAGTCTTTTTCTAATCGTAATCTCATGAACTTGGACATTTACTGTGCAAGCTGACGCCTGGAGAGGCTGAGATGAAGGTTTCTCTGAGCGTTGCGGGGGCAGACCTCGGCCTACCTGCTGGGATCTCTACTCCTGGGAAGAATGGAAACCTTCTCAAAGGTTTGATCGTCCTCTCTGGCCAACGATTACCTTCAAATAGTCCAGAAATGACTTATAAACCTCTCCGGACTGATGCCCGGTAACAACCACCTCTCTAAGAGGATGGCTGATGTCTTGCCCTGCTGGCGCTGCACCTGAAAAGCTTGTCAAGCAAACATTTTCAAGTTTTATATCATCATTAAATGTGTTTTTTTCCATTGTTTTGTTTTGCTGTTATAGTATTTGAGGTTTATTTGATTATTTAGCAATAATCTTGCATATTAAAGTGTTAGTTTGCGGTGTTTGTTGAAGCGGAGGAGCGTTTTGAGCAGGTCGACGTGTCCTCATCCGTCCTCTGTCGTCAGCAGCGATCCTGCAGGGGAGCAGCGGTGCTGCGGCTGCCCCGGTTCCCCCCCCGCCTGCCCGTCCCGGGGGAGACTGCTGCTGCACTGCTTCCTGCAGGGGCTCAAGGCCGGCCTGAGCGAAGGCACAGGTCAGAGGTCACGCCGGGGGGGCGGTGGCGGGCTGAGCCCGGCCCGGGAGTCCAGGCTGAACCTTCTCGTGTCGTTACAGACGCCCGGCACCAGGTGGCCATGCAGCTGCTGCACTCGGAGTGGGAGTACGTCTCCACCCTGAACCAGCTCTACGACAAGTACAAGACGCCGCCGGCTCACCAGACCAGCCTGGAGCCGTAGTAAGTACCGGTGCAGGTGAGGGGGGGGCGGAGGCAGAGGGCCCGCTGGTACCCTCCCATGAAGGAGGGGCCATGGAAATGACCTGAAGCTGATGAAAGGAATGATAAATACTAACTTGACTGATCAATCAGACACTAGTTTTGAGTATTTCTCAGAAACCTTTTCCACCAAACCAGTTCCAGTGCTGGTTCTGGTTCACAAGTCGTTCAATTTGAGAACCAGCTGAGAACTGGTTTCCTTTTCCACAGCTCGGGTGCTAAGTAATGATGTGCAGATCAAAACTGAAATATCGATACTTCCGATACCAGATCTGTTTGCTCTAAAATCGATTCTCAAACTAAAATATCGATACTTTCGATACTTCAGTTATTTGTGTTAATGTATATCATTAACAATGCTGTTGCTTTTTTTCCTAATTGCTGTTTTTAATTGTTTTATTCTCTTTTTACCAATGTCTTGACTTTTTTATCCTTTTATCTTGATTTTATTTCTACTTCATTTTTAATTATCAAACTGTAACACTTTGAGATTCGCAGGAATGTAAAGTGCATTATAAATAAAATGTACTATTATTATCATTATTAACAGGAATACGGTGAAAAATAACTAAACTATTTAGATTTTGTCTAAATGACACGCTGCTTGTAGAAACTACTTTTTTCATTTTCATTTTTATAGTAGTTCTTATTTTTGTTTATTATTCTCTTATTTATTTTAATGCTTTTATTATTTTACTTAAGATCTTTTTTAGTGATGGAAACACCTTTTTCAAACACTCAGCTACCTCAGTAAACTTCTGACTTTAAAATAAGTAGCTAAATAAATTACTCTGATTTTTTGTATTTTTAAACTATCTAAAATACGTATTTTTTTTAGATTCACCTGCACATTAGGGGTATTTGCACAATGTATCGGTTTCGAATCAGTATCGCCGATACCAGCCTGAATTTTACTCTATCGGATCGGAAAGGAAATCAGTGGTATTGAACATCACTAGTCTCCGTCTCCCAGTCTTGCTATTTGGTCTTAATAACCCCCCCCCCCCCTCCGCTCAAGTCCAGCAAAGAGTTGGTGCCTTGGAACCGGAGCCAATTCTTTGTCAGTGGAAACAGAAAGTCTGGTTCCAAACTCAGCACTGGTCCAGAACCAGAACCAGAACCAGAACCAGAACCAGAACCAGAACCAGCCCTGGAACCGGTTTGGTGGAAAAGGGGCATCATCATCAGAGGGACGGGTCCTGATTAGCATGAAACTGAGCCGTTGTGAGGCTCAGAAGTCTGGGGTCAGAGACGATGTTCTGACGCGTGTCTCCGTTGTGCTGCAGCCAGACCTACGTGAGGTTCGTGGAGCAGCTGCTGCAGCGACACGTGCTCTTCAGAAACACCCTGCAGGAGCGTCTGTCCGCCGAGCACTGGAAGTCCCTGCTGGGAGACATCCTGGTGCAGCTCATCGGGCAGAACGACGTGAGTCCACTCCGCCTCTACTGGCGCTTTTCCATTGGTACCTACTCGGCTCTACTCGGCCTGGTTTCTTTTCCACTACAATCCTGGAGCAGAAGTAGGAGGTTGGAGTGAAGCTGCTGTGACGTATTTGATTGTGTTCAATTCAATTAAATTTGATTTGTATAGCGTCTAATACAACAGATGTTGTCTCTAGACGCTTTTCAGAGACCCAGAAGATAAACCCCCGAGCAATTATTGCTCGGGGGTTGGGGAGCGGTGGCCTGGACCGCCCCAAGCACGCAGCTCCTGAAGCTCCGGCCTGCAAACATGCAACAAAGAGAAAAAAGGGGGGCCAGCACAAGAAACTATAGGAACGATGGACAAAAATGATAGCTATGAGATACTTATAATAAATAAAAATGGAAATGGAGAAGAGAGGAAGGGAAGAGGAAAGGAGAAGAAGGGTGAGAGGCACCTCCCAGTGGATAATGTCCCTGCTCTCTTAAGCGTATTTTTCGGCAGTCTGTAAAACGATAACTCAGATTTCTTGCTAAATCTACGAGTACAGTCGATCGCACAACAGCTCTTTCCCATTTTAGATGTTTTCTAGTTGCTCAAACTGAAAGTTTACGCTGCCACTCAGTCTTTCTGCCACTCAGTCTTTCTGACACTCAGTCTTTCTGACACTCAGTCTTTCTGACACTCAGTCTTTCTGACACTCAGTCTTTCTGACACTCAGTCTTTCTGTCACTCAGTCTTTCTGACACTCAGTCTTTCTGACACTCAGTCTTTCTGCCACTCAGTCTTTCTGACACTCAGTCTTTCTGACACTCAGTCTTTCTGTCACTCAGTCTTTCTGACACTCAGTCTTTCTGCCACTCAGTCTTTCTGACACTCAGTCTTTCTGTCACTCAGTCTTTCTGACACTCAGTCTTTCTGACACTCAGTCTTTCTGCCACTCAGTCTTTCTGACACTCAGTCTTTCTGACACTCAGTCTTTCCGACACTCAGTCTTTCTGTCACTCAGTCTTTCTGACACTCAGTCTTTCTGACACTCAGTCTTTCCGACACTCAGTCTTTCTGTCACTCAGTCTTTCTGACACTCAGTGGGCTAAACCCGCTGTGAAGTCTCATCTGTGACGTCCAGAGGTGGAAAAAGTACAAAAATATTGTACTTAAGTAAAAGTACAAATTTTCTGCTTGAAAATTACTTAAGTAAAAGTAAAAAGTACCCAATAAGAAAATTACTTAAGTAAAAGTATAAAAGTATCTCAAATTAAATATAATAAAGTACCAAAAGTACATGGTGTAAAATGTACTTAGGTACAAAAGTAAAAAGTACAAAGTACAAAATTCAAAGTACAAAATTATTTTCAAAAGGATTGCAAAGAAATGAAGAATCCAAGAATTTGCTTACAACTCTAAATAATGGTGATATTATTCTGGCCCCTTTAGCGTTTGTTTCCATTACTCCATTTTAATTTCTCCCTTTGCTCATCACTGCTGCTGTACCCCATTGGCCCCGCTGACAGGAGACTCTTCAACTGATTTAACTTTTTAATGCCAAAACCACCTTAGAAGGGGTGGAATCAAAGAATGGTGCCCATGGACACGCGTCGGCTGCCGCTCAAGGCTTATTTATGGTACCGCGTTACACCAACGCAGAGCCTACGGCGTAAGGTACGCAGCGACACGCACCGTAGGGTGCGCTTCGCCGCGTAACCTACGCCGTACCTTACGGTGTAGGCTCTGCGTCGATTTAACGCGGACCCCTTCCTTCCCGTCCGCCTTATGGTTCCGCGTTAAATCGACGCACACTCAACGCCGTAGGCTACGGCGTAGGGTGTGCGTCGCCGCGTACCCTACGCCGTAGCTCTGCGCCGGTGTAACGCGGAACCATAAATCAGCCCCCGCTGTGCTGTTCTCATGGCAATAGCCTACATTTTCATTTAATGGAAGTCTTTAATTTGTAGCGAGTAACGACGTGTCCAATTTTAAATATAGCGGATTAAAAGTACAATTTTTGTACAGAAAAGTACAGAAAAATCAAAGTATCAATAAAGTACAAATTCTCAAAAATCTTACTTAAGTACAATAACGAAGTACTTGTACTTCGTTACTTTACACCACTGGTGACGTCATGCACATTCCCTCTACAGATACAGAAAAAGTATCTACTCGGCACGTTAGACCCCTAGTGGAGAAGTGCAAAACCGAGGCGAGTGGAGTCGGGCTGAGTAGGTACTAGTGGAAATGCGCCCGGTCATGACCTCTCTCTCTGTCTCCGGGTCGTTCAGACGGCGTTTTCAGACATGTACCTGGGCTACACGACGACCTTGGCGTCGTTCCTCTCTCTGGAGTTCCAGGGCCTGAACCGGCCGGAGAGGAGCCGCCATCTGCAGGTACGGTTGTTTGTTTGTGGTTATATTGAGGTGGCGGTGAGGAGACCAGACGGATGCTCTGCCTGCTCCCACAGGGCGGCCAGATGGAGAGGGAGGAAATGAAACTGCTGTCGTTGCTGTTGGCGCCGCTCGCCCGGGTGCACGGCTACCTGAGTCACATCCAGGTGGGTACGCAGCAACGCTTTTTATAGCTTTATCTGGATCCCCGTTAGCTGCAGCAAAACTGCAGCTATTCTTCCCAGGGTCCCACATACAGTATACACAGTATGTGTGGGAGTGCAGTACATTACACAGTACTGTGTAATGTAATGTACCCCACAGTACATTACAACCAAAAATTAAAAGCAAACCTAAAGAGGTAGCATCTAGAAAAAAAGAAAGGAAAAATAGAAAATAAAGAAAAAATAAAAAGTCATTCACCAGTTTAACATTTAGATATAATTGAAAACAATATATATTCATACATTTTATAACATCAACAAATTCAATAATAATTAATAAATATTAATTTATTTTTATTATATATATACATATATATATATATATGTGTGTGTGTGTGTGTGTGTGTGTGTGTGTGTGTGTGTGTGTGTGTGTGTGTGTGTGTGTGTGTGTGTGTGTGTGTGTGTGTGAATATATGTGTGTGTGTGAATATATATATATGGAAAAAAACACTATATACTGGAAAAAACAACAATTTTCACCTGTTTCAAGTAGATTTTCACTTAAAATAAGTAGTAAGTTTGCTTGTGTGAGAAGATAAATCTTGTCCCAATGGCAGATTTTTCTACTTATTTCAAGGGAAAATTTACTTGAAACAGGTGAAAATTGTCAAATAACAAGTTATTTTTCTGGTGATGACTCTTGTTTTAAGTGTAATGAGATTTTTTGACTAAAAATGAGACATTTTAACTAGAAATAAGACAAATATTCCTGGTAAGATTTTGAGTTTTTGCAGTATAGTATTAATATGTTGCATAACTACAGTCATATAATTCATGCAACAGCTGAAAAAACTGTTTTAATAACACTAACCCAAATCCATATCGGAATCGAATCAAATCAAATCGTGATAATCGATTCTGAATCTTAAGAATCGGAATCGATTCTTGACATTTGAATCGATCCCCAGCCCTAGTTTTAGATGCATTCAAAACAAATCGGTGACGACAAACAAACTAACAAGCAGCCACCCGGCTGCCGTGTTGGGTCGTCTCCCCCCAGAACCTGCTGCAGTGGACGGGGAAGGAGCACCCGGACTGCAGCCTGCTGCTGGGGGCCGAGCGGGCGCTGAGGAGCGTCCTGTCCCGCTGCCACCAGATCCTGCAGGAGGACGTGCGGTGGGAGGACGGAGACGAGCCCAGACACAGGTACACATGGGTTTACTCAGATATACGGTCCGACTCAGAGGACGATGCTGATGCTCGTGTCCTCCTCTCCTCCGCAGCGGCTCCTGTGATGCTGCGGTCGCCGGTTCAACTCCCGCAGGCTGCTGCCCGAGCCAGCAGGCCAGGGACGAGCCGCCCGGCGCTGCTCACAGGTGAGTGCCGCCCTCTGCTGGCCACCGGCGGGACTGCTGGCAGGCGAGGGGCCGCTTTAAAGGGGACCTATTATGGCATTTAATGTCTATTTTAAACAGGCCTTGAATGTCTTAAAAACAAGGTTTTGATTGTTTTTTTTATATAAATTAGAAATTCAGCCTCTGGGCCATGTCTTTATCTTTACCGCTTCTAACCTCATTATCTATGCAGGATTCTGAGTGGGCGGGGCTATGATAATGAGGCTCTGTGCTGATTGGCTGCCTGAATGACGCGATACACTGCTACGAAAAAATGGAGGACGCTCCGGCCGGCGGAGTTAAGCCTGAATTATGGTTCTGCGTTAAATCGACACAGATCCTACGCCGTAGGCTCCGCGTTGGTGTAACGCGGAACCATAAATCAGCCTTTACACCGTGTCATGCATGCGATGCGAGCGTCAGCGACAAAATCAATTCCATTGCTTTATTTTCTATTGGACTGTCCTAACGCCGCAGCGACGCAGCCGTTTTGAGCTGAACATTTGTCGGACGTCCTGCTTCTATTTTCTTCCTGTCTCTCACGTTGAAAGCCGGTTGAAAGCGCTGTAGGAAACAGTCATGATGAGGAACGGCTGATCCAGTTAGTTGAAATGAGAAGTTATCTCTATGATTCCTCCTCATTTCACTACAAAAACCTCAATAAAGTTCAGCTGCTGGAGGGAGATGGACAGAGAGACGATGTCACGCAGTGCTACGATAGTCGGACGCTTGCATGGAGTTACAGTGACCTGATGAATTAACCTTATTTTTGAAAAGAAATGATTAAAAATTCTCCTATGTTGGATCTGCACTGCAAAAATTCAAAATCTTACCAGGAATATTTGTCTCATTTTTAGTCAAAAAATTTCATTACACTTAAAACAAGAGTCATTACCAGAAAAATAACTTGTTATTTGACAATTTTCATCTGTTTCAAGTAAATTTTCACTTGAAATAAGTAGAAAAATCTGCCAGTGGGACAAGATTTATCTTCTCATTACAAGCAAAAAAATCTTGTTCCACTGGCAGATTTTTGTACTTATTTTAAGTGAAAATCTACTCGAAACAGATGAAAATTGTTGTTTTTCCAGTGATGAGTCTTGTTTTAAGTGTAATGAGATTTTTTTTAACTAAAAATGAGACATTTTAAATAGAAATAAGACAAATATTCTTGTTAAGATTTTGAGTTTTTGCAGTGTGTTATGTTTGCTTTCTGCCTTATTTAACCGGTTGTTACAAGTCAGAAGCATGTAAATGATAAACGGCTGCGGTCTAAGCAGCGATCCCTGAGGGACTCCACATGTGAGAGTTGCATTTACCTGCAAAAACAGTAAATAAAAATGTTGAAAACTGATCACGAAACCTTTTTTTTGTACCTTTTTGCTTCTGCCATTGTATCCTGCTGCTCTTCCTCCCCCCAGGGACGGCCCGCCGCCCCCCCACCTCACCAACATGCGTCTGGAGTGCTGGTCGTGCAGCCCGGTGCGGAGGAAGGGCTGCCGGCGGGAGCCGCCGGCCCCCAGCCAGCCGGGCCACCACTGCGGCCAGCCCCACTGCTCCCTGCTCACCCCGGACACGTCCGGCTGGGCGGAGAACAGCGACTCGGGCCAGGGCACCTTCAGCCAGGCCACGGCCAAGTACGCCGGCGAACCGGAGGCGCCCCGCGCCCGCCGCGGCCTCGCCGACCTCGACACGGACCCCGACGACACCTCGGCCTTCGACTACTCCTCCGTGACCTCGGGCAGCCCGGACGGCACGCTGCGGCGGGAGGCGGACAGCGCCAGCGGCGAGGCCGAGGGCGAGGACGAGGAGGAGGAGGAGGAGGAGGAGGAAGAGGACAGCCAGGTGCTCTTACCTTACTTTAAGCTTAATAGTCAGGGCCGAAAATTGAAAAAGCCCCTTAGAAAACAACATGGTAGGCATTTTTGAGGAAAAGCACTTTCTCTATTGTTTCTGTATGATTTTTTTGTGCTGAATCCATTTCTGCCGTATGCTAAGCTGTCAAAGTTATCGTTTAGTCATAATTATTGATTAATTAGCACAACTATTGATTTGTCGTCTAAAGTTAGAAATGGTGATCAGTTTCCTATTTGTCAATAGTAGATATATGATTGTTTGGTATCAATGTAAAGGGGACCTTCTCAGCTTTTATCTGAGCCCATGGTTGTGTTTTTCTGACAAACATAGAGGTCACACGGCCTCCTTAAACCATAAATTACACACATTTCCATACAATTTTTCGCCTAAACTATCTAGTTAATTTTATCTTCTGGGATCAAGAGATATCAACGACCCAAAAGATAACAACCACAATACCCAATGGACTTTGACGAGTCAGGAAATGTATGATATAACCATACTTTTTCTTTGTGAGAAGTTATTATAAGGCTTGAAATAGCTGTAACCAGCTCAGTCCCATTCACCACCATTCATTCTTTGGACCAGCATTTTGTAAAGACTATTATTAGTAAGCAATATTCAAAGGCCTGAGTGATTTTCATCAATTTAATTCATCAAAAATTTCACTGAACAATCACATTTTTCACCTCCTTGAACCGCCACCCGCCTTACTGTGGTGGAGGGGTTTGTGTGCCCGAGTGATCCTAGGAGCTATGTTGTCAGGGGCATTACGCCCCTGGTAGGGACTCCCATGGCAAACGGGTCCTAGGAGACGGGCCAGACTAAGAGCGGTTCACGCCAATCATGGAGGAGAAAGAACAAAGGACCGTAACGTCGCCCGGATCGGCGTCACCGGGGCCCCTCCCTGGAGCCAGGCCTGGGGTTGGGGCTCGTAGGCAAGCGCCTGGTGGCCGGGTCTTTCCCGTGGGACCCGGCCGGGCTCAGCCCGAAACGGCGACGCGGGTCCGCCTTCCAGTAGGCCCACCACCCACAGGAAGGTCCATGAAAGGCCGGTGCATTGTGGGCTGGGTAGCAGTCGTGGCGGGGTGCGTCGACGACCCAATCCCTGGACATCAACCCTCACAGTGGGGACATGGAATGTCACCTCGCTGGGGGGGAAGGAGCCGGAGCTTGTGCGTGAGGTTGGGAGATACCGGCTAGAGATAGTCGGGCTCACCTCCACACATAGCTTGGGCTCTGGAACCCAGCTCCTTGAAGGGGGCTGGACCCTCCACTACTCTGGAGTTGCCCAGGGTGAGAGGCGGCGGGCTGGTGTGGGCTTGGTTATAGCCCCCCAGCTCAGCCGCCATGTGTTGGAGTTCACCCCGGTGAACGAGAGGGTCGTTTCCCTGCGCCTTCGGGTCGGAAAACGAGTCTCTCACTGTTGTTTGTGCCTACGGGCCGAACAGCAGTGGGGAGTACCCGGCCTTCTTGGAGTCCCTGGGAGGAGTACTTGATAGTGCTCCAACTGGGGACTCCATTGTTCTACTGGGGGACTTCAACGCTCACGTGGGTAATGACAGTGATACCTGGAGAGGCGTGATTGGGAGGAACGGCCTCCCCGATCTGAACCCGAGCGGTGTTTTGTTGTTGGACTTCTGTGCTAGTCACAGTTTGTCCATAATGAAAACCATGTTCAAACATAAGGGTGTCCATCAGTGCACGTGGTACCAAGACACCCTAGGCCGGAGGTCAATGATCGACTTTGTTGTCGTTTCATCTGACCTTCGGCCGCATGTCTTGGACACTCGGGTGAAGAGAGGGGCTGAGCTGTCAACTGATCACCACCTGGTGGTGAGTTGGATGCGCTGGCGGAGGAGGAAGAAGGTGGACAGAACGGACAGACCCAAACGGATTGTGAGGGTCTGTGAGGAACCTCTGGCTGAGCCCTCTGTCAGGGACATCTTCAACTCTCACCTCCGAGAGAACTTCTCTAGGATCCCGGGGGAGGCGGGGGACATCGTTCTCTGCCTCCATTGTCGGCGCGGCGGCTCGAAGTTGTGGACTCAAGGTCTCCGGTGCCTGTCGTGGCGGCAATCCTAGAACCCGGTGGTGGACACCGGAAGTACAGGATCCCGTCAGACTGAAGAAGAAGTCCTACCGGGCTATGTTGGCCTGTGGGACTGAATTGCAGCACATTTTGCAGCACACAGCCTGTTCAAGGCAAAGGAGAGATACACTAGAGGGCTCATTCTTTTGGGTTTGGAACGCTTCATCTGACATTATTACTAGAAAACTTAAAATGTATACAGATTTTTTTCATAAATCCTGCCACAATCCGGCCTCAAGCTCCTTTAACTTTAACTTTAATCCAGGAAATTGGTTGATATTTTTTTTAAATGACTTGATTAACTTAAACACATGATTCATCTTTTCAAAATTATTGTTACTGTTACTGACCCTTAATAGAGGAGATGAACACCACCACATATATTTGCACTGGCAACATCCATGTTAGCTAGTTGTCTTGCTAACTCGTTGTTGTGGCAACTCACCACCTGCTGCTTGACTGCGGTATTTCAGCATCCTAACTGCCCACGAATTCCAGCACACAATCACCCACAAGATAGAAATAATATGGTGATATTATACATTTTCTGAAACTGTATATGAAAGTGAGTATTGCTGTACTTGTTTTTTATGTCTCTGGTATTCCTAGGTGTCACAGAGTTAATACAAATAAAAATAACATAGGCGAAAATGGTGAAAAATTAACATTCTCTGGGGTTTCTGGAGCTCTATTGACCTCCAAGTATGTCAGAAAAGTTCAACTTTAGGTTTGAAAGAGAGCTATAAATATCTCCTTTAAAATGATACCAAACACAGTATTATTGTAACTTAGGAATTGCTTGATCTATGAGCCTAAACCAGGATAGGCAACAGCGTTTACAGTCCAATTTACCATATGGGGTGGCCATCTTGAATGTGGGAATATAGAAAACCAGGGGTCTAATTTTTTTGGCATACGGTGGATTCTGGTTTGGGACACATTGATCTTTCAAAAAATGCTGTATGCCATCTTTTCCTCAAAAATGCCTACAGGGTTACATGATTCTGAAGTTACAGCCCAGTCTATAAAACTAGGGTCTACAATTTTACATATTGTACATTTGTAAAATTGTAGACCCTAGTGTCCATCAATCCATACTAATACATTTCTCCGGAATGAGTATGGGTAGAACATACTATTTAGTACGTACTAATATTTCGGACGCACTAAAAAATCTCACGGTGGAAGTGTGGAATTTCGGACGCAGCTAGAGAGAGTGACTTGCTGTTAACCGTTTACTTCAACGTCCTTAGCAACAGTAACCAATGACAACAACATCCGGGTCCCTACATACTGTACTAACCACCAGCCCTCTGATTGGCTGAGACAAAACCAGGCTTATACTGTAACAGGTTGGATTAACTTCAGTGTTGTGCAAGTTCATACTTTTCATGAACTAGTTTAAAGTTCAGTTCATATAGTTTAAAAATTAATAGTTTATGTTCATAGTTCACCATTTTCATTTTCAACTAGTTCAAATTCAGTTCATTTCAATATTTTTAGGTGAGAAGTACGAAGGAAATGCCCCCCTATCCTAAAACTGTTCACTGTATACCAGTGGTCTTCAGCCCTGATCCTGCATATTTGAGATGTTTCCCCTCAGAACCCTGATAAAAATGACTGTCAGACTTGTGCAGACCTGGATGACAAGCTGATGACGACCATTAATTAGAATCAGGTGTGATGATGCAGGAAACATCTAAAACATGCAGGACAGGGTTGGAGACCCTGCTGTATACAGTCATGTATTGTCCTAGTGGTTTTCAACTTTCCTCAGTGGCTGTAAATCTCCAACAATGTCGTCCATTATCAGTTTGTCTTTGGCTGCAGCAGGGGGACTGGGGTCGTTTGGGGCTTTTGGTCTTGGTCTTTCCTGATCACTTTGATTTGATTGTCAAGGACTTGCAGATATTTTCTCACACCGGACGGATGCTTTAATTCCACATGACGTTTCAAATTTAGTAGGCAGACGTACGAGGCAGACGTTCGGACTTGTTTTCTCAGCGCAGGTGGACACAATTTGCTTAGAAAGGTTAGATTTTTACCGTCGGACTCTTTGGGAGACAATGTGTAAAATTCCCGCAAATAATCATAAACGGAGGCATCATCTGACGCTGCGTCTGCAACGTCTCTCTCTTCACTGGTCATGTAAACATGCACCGGGCTCGGACCGCCGTTGCCATGGAGATGGTGCCCGTTGCTATGCTAGTGTGTGCACTGCATTGTGGGTAATGTAGTGTGAAGTCGTCATCTTATCGAGTATTTTAAATGTGTGGCACCGCCCGCTGGTAAAATGAGAAGGATTATTCCGTAACAATTGGACCTAAACACTGAAGCTGAAACTCACATAATCTGAACAGTTCAAGTTCCAGTTTGTGATCTGCAGAAGGAACAAGTTCACGTTCAAGTTCTTTATTTGCAAATATGTTGCGTTCAGTTCAACGTTTTCACAGAAATGAACGTGTTCAATGAACGTGTTCATTTGAACGCGTTCATGCACAACACTGATTAACTCTACACAACAGGTGCCGGTGCTGCTCAAGCCGTCGGGCAGCCAGCAGGCTCCGGCATCGCCGTCGCCGCCCCGGGGCAGGGCCGTCTGCGTGAGGTGGCAGATCCCCAGACTGACCCCGCACCCCCCGCCCAGGAACCCTGCGGGGCCGTACGGCGACGGGCCGACGCCGTGCCTCATCAGCTCCCTGAGCAAGCGACTGGTCAGCGTCAGGAAGGGCTCGCCGCCGCTGCACCTGAAAAGTGCCTTCAGGCCCATCTGGGACGACCCGTCCAAGCAGGTCCGTAGCTCCGGCTGCACGTCAGCGGGTTTCACTCCCGTTGATGACATCGTCTCTTCTGTCTTGTCTCCTCGGACCCGACGACCCGCAGCAGACGGACTCGGCGCCGGAGAAGGACAACCGGCAAGGCTTCGTCCCGATCCAGGCCCCGGCGAGGCCAAACTTCCAGACCTTCCACCCCAACAGGGAAACCTTGAGGTGGGACCATCCGACAGGTTTCACTGTGTTTACGTTGTTTTTTTTCCTTTAAAAAAGGACCTACCGTATTGGCCTGAATATAAGACGACCCCGAATATAAGACGACTACGGAAGAGTATTAGGGCCATGCAGGAGAAAAAATATTTGAGAGGGTAAGATTTTTTTTTATTGTGCACTTTGAGAAAAAAGTCGAAATGTCGAGAATAAAGTCAAAATTTTGAGAATAAAGTTGAAATACAATTTCGTGAATAAAATCGAAATTGTACTTCAACATTAATCTCGACATTTCGACTTTTTTCTCGAAGTGCATAATGAAAAAAAAATCTTCCTCCTCTAAAACATTATTTTTATTTTTCTCCTGCCTGGCCCTAATACTCTTCTGTACGACCCTGATTATAAGACGTTTGAAAAAAGTTGGAAGAAAGACTTTTTGAACACCAAATTCAACTTTTATACATAAAATAATTACAGTACATCTGAAACAAATGATTATAACAATATATTTGAGAGAAAAAGCATGTTATTTTGCCTCATTCCAATCATCATCTTGAAGTTTGCATCATAACTTCTCCTCAGCTGCCGGTTTACCTGCCAATCTTTGACCCACTTTTCTCGTTTCTCCATCTTCTGTTATCTCTTCTCCTATTTTCTTCTCTTTTCTTTCTTACCGCTATTTTTATTTTTCTTCTTCGTGCTACTGCTATTTTTATTTTTATTCTTTGTGACAGGGGTTCACTTTGTATGGAAGATTATTAGGGCAAGGCAGGAGAAAAATAAAAATAATATTTTAGAGGAAGAAGATCTTTTTTTCATTATGCACTTCGAGAAGAAAGTCGCAATGTCGAGATTATTGTTGAAGTACAATTTTGAGATAAGTCAAAATTTCGTGAATAAAGTTGAAATATTGAGAAAAAAGTCAAAATTTCGTGAATAAAGTTGAAATATTGAGAAAAAAGTCAAAATTTCGTGAATAAAGTTGAAATATTGAGAAAAAAGGCGAAATTTCGACTTTATTCACAAAATTTCGACTTTATTCTTGAAATTGTATTTCAACATTAATCTCGATATTCCGACTTTTTTCTCGAAGTGCAAAATAAAAAAAAATCTTCCCCTCTCAAATATTTTTTCTCCTGCATGGCCCTGATACTCTTCCGTAGTTTTGGCCTGGGGAGTTAAGTTCAGCATTCGCTTTAAAGATATATCTGGCGCCATCTAGCGCCATCTAGCGTTGTGAATGGGTATAATGTCTAGACCCCGAATGGAAGACGAACCCCCACTTTTTCAGTCTTATTTCAGTGCAAAAAACACCGTCTTATATTCGGGCCAATACGGTAACGTGTCACGATCGGACCTCTGCGTCGGCTCTGAACCGTTGCATCTCTCTGGACAGGCCGGTGCTGACTCAGCAGCGGGGGAACAACGCCGTGGCCCCGAGCAGCGTAGGATTGTGGGACAGCGAGGACAGCGAGGGGCCCTGCAGCACCGTCTGACTCCAGGAGATTCGCTGAAAACCAAACCGGGACACGGCGTTGATCGGATGTTTGATCCGGGACGACTTCACTTCCCCCTGGAACAACCGGGACACCGAACTGAAGCGAGGAGATGGAGCACCGGCGTCCCTCTGGGATCGTCTATGTTTGAACATAACAGTCGAACAGTTTGGACAATAAAAAAGAGCCATTTGCATGAAACAAACTGAACATAAAGTTTTTCGTTTTTTGTTTAGATGAGAAATGTACAAATGTTTCCCCGTAGTGCTCAACGACGTCAAGGAACCTCCTGAGAGGTCATGGAGCATCCAGAGCATTTCCTTAGACACGCATCCCCATAGACGCAGCAGTAGCTCAGGTGGTAGAGCGGGTCGTCCAATGATCGGAAGGTTGGCGGTTTGAATCCCGCTCTGTCGCAGTTGCTGTCATAGTGTCCTTGGCAGAGGTGTCTTCAGTATTCACATTCATTACTCAGGTAGAAGTATAGATACTAGAGTTTAAAAATACTCCTGTAGAAGTTGAAGTATCAACTCAAGTTTTTTACTCAAGTAAAAGTATAAAAGTACTGGTTTCAAAACTACTTAAAGTATAAAAGTAAAAGTAATGTCAGGGGGAAAAAAGCCATTAAGGACAAAAGCCATTGAAAATGAATGCATCTTAGTATAATGTAAATATATTAAAGAACCATATATGTGTACTATTGAGCAGTAACATGTGTTTCAGAGAGCAGGAGATATGATGACTAGTTGCCTATAAGTATTGTAATGGTGCAAAAAGTCAAACTTCAGAGGCATGTTATCATTTATCCTAACCTTTATTGGAATGTACATCCAAGTTTAGTTGCAGGAATCTGAGGGAACGGATGTAAGAACAAAACTGGACAAGAACATCTGAAACAACCACAACCAAATTCACTCTATCCGGATGGAGCAATTTAACTGGATAGTTTTTTTTTAAAGGCCGAAATGAAATAGAGTAACGAGGCTGTTTTTAAAATGTAAGGAGTAAAAAGTACAGATAATTGTCTGAAAATGTAAGGAGTAAAAGTAAAAAGTCGTCTGAAAAATAATTACTCCAGTGAAGTATAGATAACCAAAATTTCTACTTAAGTAAGGTAACGAAGTATTTGTACTTCGTTACTTGACACCTCTGGTCCTTGGGCAAGACACCTAACCCACCTTGCCCCGTGTGAATGTGTATGAATGTTGGTGGTGGTCGGAGGGGCCGTTTGGCGCGATATGGCAGCCACGCTTCTGTCAGTCTGCCCCAGGGCAGCTGTAGCTACAAACATACTGTAGCTTACCACCACCGGGGAGAATGTGTATGAATGAATAATGATCTCTGTAAAGCTCTGGGTGCCTTGAAGGTGCTATATAAATCTAAGCCATTATTATTAGGGCCCGAGCACTTACAGTGCGAAGGCCCTATTGTATCGGCTCTAGAGCCGCGGGTTGCCGACCCCTGGTCTAGCAGGTTCTTTCTGATCCTCGTTCACCGTCTCTGGTCCATGTTCAGCGTGGTGGACGCAGACGGACACTTTTAACCCTTTAAATAGTCAGACTGACTGAAGACACCTGAAACATTTCATCACAGGACACTTAAGTTTCCATGGCAACTTATTGTCATTCATCAATTTTCAGTAAATGATTGACTTTTTCAACAGTAACTTTCTAATATAATATACTTACATCAACTAAAGTGTAAATCTTAGATAAATCAGAGAGCAGCTCTTCATCCCTTACGGAAGAGTATTAGGGCCAGGCAGGAGAAAAATAAAAATAATATTTTAGAGGAGGAAGATTTATTTATTATGCACTTCGAGAAAAAAGTCGAAATGTCGAGAATAATGTTGAAGTACAATTTCGAGAAAAAAGTGGAAATGTATTTCAACATTTATCTCGACATTTCAACTTTTTTCTCGAAGTGCACAATAAAAGATAAATAAAATCTTCCCCTCTCAAATATTTTTTCTCCTGCATGGCCCTGATACTCTTCCGTAATCCCCTTCTACATCTGCAAATACAAGGTTTACAGCAAGAAATAAAGAGACAAAACTAAGTTTGGTACAAAATAAGACTGGGTGATTTATTAATCTTATCAAGACCATTAATACAAAGCAGTTAAAAGGCCACATACCATCAAACAAACCGACTGCTGGATCAAGCTGTTATAGCGCCACCAAGAGGAAAAACCAACCTGTTATCAGTCGGGGGATGGGCGTTTTAAAAGGATGAAGCATTAAAAAACAAAAACAAAACAACAAAACAAAGAAGAGACATATCTGCAAGACTAAACCCCACCAATACTGACACGGGGAACCGGGGGAGGTGGACAGAACGTGAGCCGATGGCGACGGGAATCCTCCAGAGACTCCCCTCTCATCCCGAGTTTGTTCAACAGTTTCATCCTCCGTCGTCATGACGACGGCGGCGGCTCTGCCGGCTCAGAGCAGAGAGGGGGTTGGGGGTTTAGGGACGGGGGAACGGGGGGATTTATGTACTTTATCTTCCGGTTGAGGCGCCCAGACGTCAGAGCCGGCCGAAGGCGGGGAGGAAGTGAGGTGGTCGACTCGTGTTTTTTAAAAATATCTGCCCTGATCCATGTAGAGCGAGTTGGGTGGCTGCTCGGGTCGGCCGGGACCGGCGTTAAAACCCGCAGCAGCCGCGGCTCTTCAACAGTACAGCCTAAAGTGCACAAAGTGTGTTTCTCAGAGAAAAACAAAACAAAAAAAGTCCAATTCTTCACTATGCTTCAAAACATACAACCGAATGCGAGTGTGTGCACGGCAAAAACTCAAAATCTTACCGGGAATATTTGTCTTATTTCTAGTTAAAATGTCTCATTTTTAGTCAAAAAATCTCTTTACACTTAAAACAAGAGTCATTACCAGAAAAATAACTTATTTGACAATTTTAACCTGTTTCAAGTAAATTTTCACTTGAAATAAGTAGAAAAATCTGCCAGTGGAACAAGATTTATCTTCTCATTACAAGCAAAAAAATCTTGTTCCACATGCAGATTTTTCTACTTATTTTAAGTGAAAATCTACTTGAAACAGGTGAAAATTGTTGTTTTTTCCAGTGATGAGTCTTGTTTTAAGTGTAATGAGATTTTTTTTGACTAAAAATGAGACATTTTAACTAGAAATAAGACAAATATTCTTGTTAACATTTTGATTTTTGCAGTGTGTGTGTTTACGTGTGTGTGTGTGTGTGTGTGTGTGTCCACTGCAACCTCCGTTTCAATGACTGCGAGCTTGAAAAAGTCTCTGAAAAGCAGAAAAGGCCTTTGGTGGGACGTACGAGGCGTTAACCCACGTCTCGGTGAAGTTCTTGGCATATTTAAATTTTTCGCTGCTTTTAAAAAACCTAAAAAGGGGAGCGGGGGCTGGAAAAAAATGGCTTTTTCTCGGGTAAATCCTTGCAGCGTTTCACCTGGAGATTGTCTGTTAAGTACGTTAAGAGACAGTGAGCTGCGTTTTTCTCTCATTTTGTCTATTTTTCTTTTTTTTTCTTAAAGCCAACTAGCAGCGTTGGATTATTGATGAATTAGAGGCGGATCGGGGGGCGGAGCTACGAGACATGAGGGGAGAAAAAAAAAGAAAAAGAAAAAAAAAGAAGTCACTTTATACAAATTATTTAGTTAGTGTATACATGTTATATATACACAGTATGGACAAACATGTACAGGTTCATAGTGTATAGCTTTTGTTCTAAACATTACATAGGCAACTTTTATTTTCAAGCAATTTAGACACCTTTTGCTTATTTCTGGAAAGTAGAAAAACAAAAATAAAAAGGCACATCTGAGCGTGATGCATGGATTATTTGAGTCTTTTCTGAAGTGAAACGAGGTCGTTTCAAGCGAAAATGAAGGAGAAAAGTGAGCGAGGAAGAAGTCGGGGTTAAAAAGTTCCTCTTTTTCATGTTTTTTTGGAGCAGCCGCTATGGGGGGGATGGTGGGGGGGCTGACCCAGCTTTGGTGGGAAAAACGCTTCCAGTGCAAAGTTTTAATACAAATGTAGAAGAGCTGGCCGTGTGAGTGCGGGAGGGAGGGAGACGTTTTATTCATTCTGGTTTTTTTATATCATTTTAAGGTTTGGTGTTTTTCTTCGGGGGAGAAGAGAAGAGCACAGTGTCGGATTAAGACATCAGTTCGTGAAGAGCGGGATGACCGCCGGCCGGGCCTCGCGTCCGCCCCACTTCGCCCAAACGGAGTGTTCTGGGCTCGATCTGGGGGCCGAGGCGTCGGAGGGGTCGGAGGTCACCGCTGTTGGAATCTTTTTTTTAAAAAAAGGCAACGCTTTTGTGGCTTCAGACGAAAACAAAAACGATCATCAGTCAGTTCGACTTGCTACGGTGCAGTCACAGTGTACAGCTGAGATGCAAGGGGGCGGAGTCACGGGGGAGGGGGCGGGGCTTCAGTGTCACCTCTGACGTTTTAGTGTCACATTTGCTGAAAAAAAGAAACTAACTAATCCCTTATCCCCCTGCATAAAAATAAGACTTTGGCAACTGTTTTGTCTTCAGCTTGAAGGAAAAAGCAGATGAGTGGACGCGGATTCGAACCCACGACAATCCCGACGAAGTCAATGCCCAAGAGAAACAAAGCCCCTCCCCCTCTCGCTGGCCCCGCCCTCCTCCGGCGACGGTGAGGATCTTCGTGGAGACGGGCGAGTCCTCGCCGTAGACATCTATACGTATCCTCCCATGGAGCTGCTGTGATACGTCAACGTCGCCGCCATATTGGATGTTCAAGACTGCTGTAAACTAATACAAGTAAATGGACTTATTTTCATAAAGCTCCTTTCTACAAAGAAATGTACGTTTTACGTCTCGTTTATTCATTCACACACGCACTAATATACTTGGGAAACAGTTAGGCACCAAATATAATATATTTAATTTTCCCAGATGGCAAAAATAAGAACTTTATTGATCCCACATAGGAGTAATTCATGTTATATCAGCTATTGAGAACAAGGTAGTGCTGAAAAACAATATATATCCCCCCCTCACAAAAATAAGAAAAATAGAGAAACATTTTCTCATCAAAATTTTTTTTTTTTAATTTTTCAAATTTTCAAAATAACATATTTGAACCATTTTTCAGATTTTTCAGTTATTTTATTGTCTGAAAAACGGTTCAAATATGTTATTTTGTTATTTGAAAAATGTAAAATTTGTTTTGTTGATGAGAAAATACGTTTCTCCATTTTTCTTATTTTTGTGAGGGAGGATATATATAGTTTTTCGGCACTACCTTGTTCTCTATAGCTGATATAACATGAATTACTCCTATGTGGGATCAATAAAGTTCTTATTTTTACCATCTGAGAAAATTAAATATATTATATTTGGTGCCTAACTGTTTCCCAAGTATATTAGTGCGTGTGTGAATGAATAAATGAGACGTAAAACCTACATTTCTTTGTAGAAAGGCGCTTTATGAAAATAATTCCATTTACTTGTATTAGTTTACAGCGCAGTCTTGAACATCCAATATGGCGGCGACGTTGACGTATCGCAGCAGCTCCATGGAGCGTCTACGTATTTAGGTCTATGGTTTTCACCCTTCACCTCGAATCAGCCGGGACGCCGCCGAGGGTTGGGGATGGGGGCGGAGCTAATCCCTTGAGAGGCACAGTGGGCGTCGCCGGGCGAGCGGCGCTGTTCTTTCAGGCCAGTAGCTTTTGAGTCCGACTGAGTTCTGCCTCACTGGCTGCCGTCGGCGTTCTCCAGCAGCGACAGGCCCTCCAGCGGCGGCTGCAGCGGCGGCGGCGCCTCCCGTTTGTACGTCTTTGGCGGGAGCTTGGGCAGCTGCGGGCTGGAGTTCTGCCGCGGCGGCACCGGCGGCGCCGTGATGGGCAGCGGGAAGAGGCTGCTGTGGCTGACGCTGGGCGTGAAGCTCCGGCGCGGGACGCGCGGCGACGGCGTGCTGGGCGGCGTGTTGGGCGAGCTGGGCGAGCTGCCGAAGTCCCAGTGGTAGCGGCCCACCGGCGACGGCTGCAGGTTCAGCGGGTAGTTGATGAAGATCTCCGGCGGCCGCTGGGGCACCGGCGGGGGCGTGTCCGGGAGCGGGTCCCGCGGCGGCGGCGGGGGCGGGCTGGGCAGCGGCCCGTCCAGGGCCGGCCCGTTGTAGACCAGCGGCCGGGGCTGGATCCTCGGCAGAGGGGGGGGCAGCCGGGGGGGGACGGCCGGAGGGTTGTCGGACTTGGAGCTCAGCTGGGACACAAGGAGAAGAAGAAAAACAGTTTACACCAGGGGTCGGCAACCCAAAATGTTTTAGAGCCATATTGGACCAAAAACACAAAAAACAAATATATCTGGAGCCGCAAAAAATGAAAAGTCTTGTATCAGCCTTAGAATGAAGGCAACACATGCTGCATGTTTCTATATTAGTTAGAACTGGGGGAAGATTTTTTTTCTTCATTATGCACTTCGAGAAAAAAGTCGAAATGTCGAGAAAATTTCGAAATTTCGAGAAAAAAGTCGAAATGTCGAGATTAATGTTGAAGTACAATCTTGAGGAAAAAGTCGAAATATTGAGGAAAAAGTCTAAATGTCGAGGAAAAAGTTGAAATGTCGAGAAAATTTTGAAATTGCGAGAAAAAAAGTCGAAATGTCAAGATTAATGTTGAAGTACAATCCTGAGAAAAAAGTCGAAATGTCGAGAAAAAAGTAAAAATGTTGAGGAAAAATTTGAAATGTCGAGAAAAAACTTGATGAAAAAAGTCGAGATATGAAAAAGGACGAAAAAAAGAAAAAAAAAAGAAAAAGGAAAAAAGGAGAAAAAAAATTAAAAAAGAGAAAAAAAAGAAAAAAGGTCAAATATTTTTGAAAAAGCTCCAGGAGCCACTAGGGCGGCGCTAAAGAGCCGCGCGTTGACGACCCCCGTTCTAGAGGAACCAGGAAGGTACCGAGGGGTTCTCCTACGTTACATTTACGTGTTTAGAGGAACCAGGACCAGACCGACAGTCTCCTACGTTACATTTCCGTGTTGTTCGGGGACAGGGAGCTCTTACCTTTAAGTCACCCGAGGTGTCTTTCCTCCGAGGAGGTAAAGGAGGCGGTTTCCGGTCTTCTACGAGCTGGTTGAGGCTGCCGCAGGAGACGGACTGGTACTCTGAGGAGGAACAGAGGAGGAGGTGAAGGAGGTGAAGGAGGGAGGACGCCGTCACAGGAAAGTAACACGGTAAAAGAGAGAAATCTGTCAGACTCACTTGATGGCGGTAGGAGAACTGTGGAGAATACAGAGTTGGTGCCTGTAGAATTCACACGGACATGATTAGTTGCAGCCTCTACTAGGAGACATAAGGACAATAAACAATGCAGGATACAGAGAAACACACAAACACACTGTTTATAAAATCACACACACTGAAATCTATGGATCTGGTTAAATACAAAACAGCGCAAATAATGTTCAAAGCAAGGAATAATCTACTACCAAAAAATATCAGAGGAATGTTCAGAGAGAGAGAAAGGGGCTATAATAACATAAAATAACAAAGTAGGAACCACAATGTGCAGCATGTGCATATGGAACTGTGGAGAATCTGTGGAAAAGTTTGGAGCAGGAAATGAAACAAAGTACTAACATAAAATGATTTATAAACAGGTATATGGAAGAGGAAATGGGTTAATGAGGAGTGTGATTAACAAATAAAAGAGGGAAAAATGGTATATTATACTTGCTTAAGATATGTTTAGATATTTATGTGGATATTTATGTAGTATATATTATATGTTGAGAGGGATAGTTATAATTATGTAATATATGTTATATACCGGTATTTATTATGTATGTAGCACATATATATTTATAGGGATATTTATGTAGTTTATATAGTGTATATTTATATAGATTGATATAATATTTGTATTTTCTATATATTGATATAATATTTACGTTTTATATTTTCTATATACTTATATGGATAATTATGTAGTAATGGGCATGTTTACGTAGTATTTATATAGACTATATTTATATGGATATTGTGTAGATATAATAATAGCAATAATGTAAATTCATAGAGTTATAAAGGGGTAGGAACTAGGAAAAAGTGTAAACTTCTTCCTACTTCTTTTTCAAACCTATGTGCATATGGAGATGTTACTGTTTATTTTTATTTTTTTTATATACGTGTTCAAAATGGCAGGTTTGCAGAAAATTCAAAATTAATCAATAAGCGAGGCGATAGAGGTTGTTGTTGTAGGTGTTAAGTGAGTTTAAATATGCACAGCTGATGTTATTTTAATAAAATCCTATTCTTTCACTGTGACTTAGTTCTAAGGTTCTGTTCATCTTAAGCCTGAATGAAGGCCACTGTTCTCACCCAATAAGATTGACACTACAGTGATAGTGACCTGTCCAATAAACAGAAAATTGCATTCCTTGGGGGTGAAAAAAGAGGTCTAGAGCCCTATATAATCTTTCTATGTGACTTAATTCTAGAGATAAGGAGTTTTTTGGGCAACAAATGACCTTGAAAATTAAATTTGACCTTCAACATGACCTTGAAATAGGACATTTATCTCAGAATTGAATTCCTGAAAGTGACAATATACAACAATCTAGGACAGCAGTCGGCAACCCAAAATGTTGAAAGAGCCATATTAGACCAAAAACACAAAAAACAAATATGTCTGGAGCCACAAAAAATGAAAAGTCTTGTATAAGCCTTAGAATGAAGGCAAATGGCAAAATGTTGAGAAAAAAGTCGAAATGTTCGGGAAAAAAGTCGAAATGTCGATAGAAAAGTTGAAATTTCGAGAAAAAAAGTTGAAATGACAAGATTAATGTTGAAGTACAATCTTGAGAAAAAAATCAAAATGTCGATAGAAAAGTCGAAATGTCGAGAAAAAAGTCGAAATGTTGAGAACAAAGTCGAAATGTCGAGGAAATAGTCAGAATTTCGTGAAAAAAGTCAAAATGTTGAGATTAAAAAAAGGAAAGGAAAAAGGAAGGAAAAAGGAAGAAAAAAGAGAAAAAGGAAAAAAAGGAGAAAAAAGAAAAAAAAGGAAAAAAGAGAAAAAAGGGGGGAAAAAAGAGAAAAATAAAGGGAAAAAAAAGTCAAACATTTCTGAAAATGCTCCAGGAGCCACTAGGGCAGCGCTAAAGAGACCGCTGATCTAGGACTAAGAGAAGCTGAGATATGACTTTTCTGCAAACCGGCCACTAGGGGGCCGTTTTCCCAATTTGTTTGCGGTGGTTTTTTAAAACCTTATGTCCAAACCTACCACCATGCCAAATATCAGATACTTGTCACCAAGTGATTATGATTTTTGACATATTCCCTCCCGGCTATTGTGGATGACGTGAGTTATTTGTGGTAGAACTCACTGCCGTAGGAGCTGTTGAGGTCGTGCTCCATGAAGACGGAGTTGAGGTCGGAGGAGGCCGACTGGGGCGGGGTGGGCGTGTTGGGGGACGTGGGCACCGAGATGGACGACATGGTGTCCAGCTCCGTCTCGGCGATGCTGCGGAAGGTGAGTGTCTTGTGGGGCGGCTCCCGCTCCAGGGGGACGGGGTGGCCCTTCAGGGTCCCGGACGACGACGTCCGCACGGGCCGGATCCCCGGGGACTTCAGGGGGTACGACGTCTTCCTGGGCTGCAGGCGGAGGAGACGGAGGAGAATAGCACGTAATCAGTCATTTTTACAGATGAAGAAGAATTCAATATTTCAAACACAGTTTAAATTAAGGCCCCGTTTCCACGGAGCAAAAACGGTGGTGTTTTCATGCGTTTTGGCCGTTTGGTTACAGGAAAACGAAGCCCCAAGTCACCAAAAACCATAATTTCTGAAAACTCCGGCCAAAGTGGAGATTTGCAAAAACTCCGTCTTCACGTTTGCTTGTAAACGGAGAGAAACGGACATTTAGGCTTCAGAACGTCACATTATGAGACAGAAACGTCACCACACTGCAAAAACTCAAAATCTTAACAAGAATATTTGTCTTATTTCTAGTTAAAATGTTTCATTTAGTAAAAAAAAAATCTCATTACACTTAAAACAAGACTCATCACTGGAAAAAAGTGAGAAATTACTTGAAACAGGTGATAATTGTTATTTTTCTGGTAATGACTCTTGTTTTAAGTGTAATGAGATTTTTTGACTAAAAATGAGACATTTTAACAAGAAATAAGACAAATATTCCTGGTAAGATTTTGAGTTTTTGCAGTGTCATGTGTGCGACCTGTGTTTACAATTTGTTTGGCCACCGTCAATATTTTCTTGTATTTTACCTGTTTTATATTCTAAAGTCACACTTAAAAGTAACTCCACTTCTCTTTCACTCCAAACTAAAGACTCTCGTTCATCTTGGAAGTAACTGGAAGTTACACGTGTCATTTGTTGATGTTTTTTTCCAGGATTCTGAATGGCTAGCATGACTTTATCTTATTTATTTACTTCTCGTTACACTGCCCCCTGTAGGTTTGGCTGCTCATAGCACCTTAACAGATATTTATGCAGGTTCGTGTAAATGAAGAGATTTTTCGAAACGTAGAGGGGGAAATATCCACAAGAATATTTGTGTTATTTCTAGTTAAAATGTTTCATCTTTAGTCAAAAATTGATTGGACGCTGCCTCGGCGTCGCCGCTGCTCATTTGTATAAAGTTGAGATTTTTCCACTTCAAATTGACGCTCTGCTCCCGCTGCTCTCGCTGCCTCTCGACGCACGTTTTCATAGAAAATGAATGGCAGCCGGCTGCCTATGACGCCCGTGACGCTTTCAGTGTGAACGCAGGGTTAGATGTGTCCCCCAACACTTCCACACAGTAGCTCATATATGGAAGTATGAAGGAGCAGTACAAGGTGTGTAGTGATGATTGATTAAGAAGGTGTTTGACTTTGTGTAATATTGCAATTGATTTGGATGTTTTAGCTTCCAGGACAGTTTGTTGTTCAATAAATTTGTCTCCGTCGGTAACTTTGAGCTCCACTGCAGCCCAGAACCAAACCTCCACCAGGAAAACCGGCGCTGGTCTCATTACACTGCAAAAACTCAAAATCTTAACAAGAATATTTGTCTTATTTCTATTTAAAATGTCTCATTTTTAGTCAAAAAATCTCATTACACTTAAAACAAGACTCATCACTGGAAAACACAACAATTTTCACCTGTTTCAAGTAAATTTTCACTTAAAATAAGTAGAAAAATCTGCCAGTGGAACAAGATTTTTTTTGCTTGTAATGAGAAAATAAATCTTGTCCCACTGGCAGATTTTTCTACTTATTTCAAGTGAAAATTTACTTGAAAAAGGTGCAAATTGTCAAATAAGTTATTTTTCTGGTAATGACTCTTGTTTTAAGTTTAATGAGATTTTTCTAACTAAAAATTAGACATTTTAACTAGAAATAAGACAAACATTCTTGTTAAGATTTTGAGTTTTTGCAGTGTACTTCTTAAACATCTCAATAAAACCACTTACGAAGCGAGGAGGTTGCCTGCAGTTCCTTGGCTCAATTTCCAGAGACATATTGAACAGGAAGTCGGAAAACTCCTTGTCGCTCATGTTTCCCATGGGGTTCAGGTTCTCGAAGAACCTCTGAAACGCAGAAAAGAGACGTTAGGTTGTAGATATCTGGATGGAGAGTGGAACTGGGAGGCCGGCAGGCGGGAAACTCTCACCCGGATGTCCGGCTCCACCTTCAGACAGTACGGCTGGTTCTGGTACTGCTGGATCTCTCCCGTTATTTCTGCCACTTTCCTCCGTTTGCTGAAGTTGATCAAGTCTTTGCCGTGGCATCGGAGGAAGTCCGGGTTTCCTTCTTCCGTCTTCAGGATGTTGGTTAGGTAGATACCTGACGGATACGGGAGCAGAACTGTTAAATAGCTGAAACTAAAAGCAGCCAAATACAGACTGAAATGAAAACATGGACTGAAGTTGAATGTTCTTAGATCTGCACAGGCCAGTAGGAAACTTACCAAAGAAAGGCACGCAGGGCGGGTTTATTGACTTTAGTCTGGCCAAGTATTTCTTAAAATGGTCCTGGCTCAGCTCCACGGCTTCTTCCAGGATTTTCCTCTTCCTCTCTGGTATTGCCTGTGGATGTGAGCAGGAAACAGTCACGCGGGTTCAATGAGACGGAGGACAACACAAAGTCTGAAATAAAGGCATCTTTTGGCAGCTGAATAAAACCCAAGATACACCAGGACCATGTGGTTAAGCTTTGGAAATAACGACTGCAGAAACCTGTCTGTTCCTAGCAGGGCTTTTATTTTGAAAGATGAAACTATTGGTAACCTGCTGCTAACCTTAGGGTTGCCACCTTTCAGAAATAGAAATAAGGGAGGCCCCGATTTCAGCAGCGCAGGAGCCAAAAAAAGCCCCAAAACTTCTAAACTGCATAGAAATATGTTTATTTTATATGAAAAAACAAAATGCTTCGATTTAAAGTTTAAAGTGCTTTAATAGCATTACTAGCCAACCATACTAGCAACTGAAATAGCCTCCTATGCTACGTATGTAACATCAGCCAAGATGTAGAATATAGCTACATGTGAGGAATATGGTGTAAAAGTTAATTTATTTCAATAATTCAACTTAAAAGGTGAAACTAATATATTCTAGTCTTATTACATGCAAAGCAAGATATGTTAAATATTTGTTATAATTTTGATGATGGAATTGTTTATTGATTTCATAAAATATTCTCTAATTTATTTTTTATTTGGGGTTTTCATAAACTGTGAGCCATAATCACCAAAATCATAACAAATAAAGGCTTGAAATATCTCCCTTTGAATGTAGTGGGAAATAATATATTTGTTTCACCTTTAGTTAAATTTACTACGAATTACATTTTGCAATATATTCAAATTTTCCGACCTTCACCTGTAGATTATGACATCAATAAATAAGAATAATATATGTCCGTATTGGTTCAATATGGAACGCAACTTTTAATAATATAAAGATATGAGCCCAGAGCGCAGCAGGTCCTGTTGCCACAAAGATTTTGCTGGCCTTAATGTTTTCTGTGTTTTGTTTTGTTCATTATTGTTAAATTTAGTGTTGATGTGTGTCTGACAGACGTGTGTTTGGGCCGTTAATGAAAATACGGGACAAATCGTGTTCCGTATTACTTCAATAGGGGACGCAACATTTTTTTCTCAAATAAAGGACAATTCCGTATTTTACGGGACGGGTGGCAACCCTATCTGACCTCCTGCTAACCTGCTGGTGACCTGATTCTTGGTTCTTCCGGGTCGGTTCCTCCCCCTCCCTCCCTCCCTCCTCACCTCAAACGTGTGGTCCAGCCGGTAGACGGGGACCGAGTTGATGGCGCTGACGACCTCCAGCACGCCGTTGAAGTTGTTCAGCTCCTGGAAAACCTGCAGGATGTCTATGATCCTGGAGAAGACGGCCACCCGCTCCTCCACGTTGGCCGCCTCCACGATGCACCTGAAACACCACACGTTTGCTTCGTTTGTTCGGGGGAAACTCCACAGACGAGAAAAGAGGCGAAGAGAACAACGAGGCGCACTTTTCAAACCACAGCGTGAGGTTGGTGGTGTGGCGGATCATCCGCAGCAGGTTGGGCGAGTTCTTCTCCTTGTCCTCGCGGGTCCAGACGCTGCCGACCAGCTCGGACGGACGGACGGCTCTGAGGGTAAAGAGGTCATGAGGTCCTGAAGCTACACCGGCTACTCCCCCCTCCAGACTAGGGCTGAACGATTAACTGCATTTGCGATAATATTGCGATGTGATAAAACTAGATTTTCTAACCGCAAAGGCTGCGATTTGACCAGTCACGTGATCTGGTCACGTGACTGGTCACGTGATGTGCGAGTGAGCAGAGCGGGAAGAGCAGAGCCTAAAGCTTGAGTTATGGTTCTGCGTCAAAACGACGCCGTGCCTACGGCGTGTGGTACGCGTCGACACAGACCAAACGCCGTCACTGACGCCGTCACTGACGTGCACCTCCCAAAAATTGTAACTACGCGTCGAGGCGACGCAGACCAAACGCAGACGAGAGGCTGTGATTGGTTCGCTTGGTAGCAACGCATTTCCGGTTTGAAGCAGTCGTGAACTTTCAGCGCTCTTTTCTTCGTGTATGTGTGATTTTTTTTTTTTGTTTGTTTTTTGCACAATAGTTGTCCTTATCTCTTTGATTCACTGTGACCGGAAAAAGTCGGATAAACCATTCAGGAAAAGATCGCGAATTAGTGGTCGCGGGGGGTACTGCACCACGGAGAAATGGAGTGACGGAGAAGTCCGAAGGGTTCATGACGGCGTAACGGTGACAGCGTTTGCTCTGCGTTGGTTCGAAGCAGAACCATAATTCAGGCTTATATCTACCATGGCCTCAGTGTTGGGGCTCGGCTGGGCGGGGATTTATAAATATATGGGCTTTATAAATGTATTAAATATATGAGCGTGGAGTCGGCGTGGCGAGGAGCTGCGCGCAGTGACGAGAACGAGCGGGCGCCGGCGGACAGTGGAGTCGTGCTGTGAGCCTGAACCTGCAGCTCATCAGTTTATCAAGGATGATTTATGGTTCCGCGTTACACCAACGCAGAGCCTACGCCGTAGGGTACGCCGTCGATTTAACGCGGAACCATAATTCAGGCTTCAGGAGGAGAGGTTAAACAGCGGGACTGCCAGTTGTTCATTGCTGGTTCGTTTTGTTAACTCTGAGCTTTGTTGGTTTGTTTGTTAGTTTGCTGGTGTTTTTTTTTCCTCTGTGATTTTTAAATTATTTGTGAAGACGTTCTGAGTTCCCTGTTAGGAAGGTTTTTTTGTTCCCTGTCGGAATTTTTCTTTGTTTTTCTATTAAACTACGCCTCGTTTTGGCTAAAGTTTAACCCTGTTTGGTGTCGTGTGATTGGGTTCAGAGAGGACCCATAACACTCGTGTGTACAGACGTGTTAAAGAGGTAAAGCCATAGATTTGTTTTCTTTATTGTTGTAATCTGTGCTTTAAATAAATCTGACATTGTTTATTATAAAACAGACTGACGTATTGCTTGTGTAGTTGAAAAATACATGCGAAGAGGACCTTGAAAAAAATAATCGCCTATTAAATCGCAATCGCAATATTGAGGAAAAAAAATCGCAATTAGATTATTTTCAAAAATCGTTCAGCCCTACTCCAGACCTCGTCAGCCACTCACCTGTACAGCTCCGACTCGATCAGCGTGAGCTGCCGGGCGATCTCGATGGGGTGGAGGGTCATGAGGTCGAACGAGTCCACCTGGCCGGCCCGGCAGATGTGCCACTCGATGGGAGGAGGAGAGCTCTCAAAGGTGATGTTGTGGCTGATGCCGTTGGTCTGCGTCTGCATCTTCCTCCGGATGATCTTGTTGATGGACTCCACCCACTTTCTCATGGACTTGCCTGAAAAAACAAACGTTTGAAGTTAAAACGAGCCCGTCGCAGTTATCAGACGGCACACGGCTGCGTGGAGACGATCAAGAACGATCGGAGAAATAAATCCCTGCTTCCACCTTCAACTGTTTGCTACGGAAGAGTATTAGCGCCATGCAGGAGAACAAATATGAGGGGAAGATCTTTTTTTATCGCGCACTTCGAGAAAAAAGTCGAGAAAAATGTTGAGATTAATGTTGAAATACAATTTCAAGAATAAAGTCGAAATTTTGTGAATAAAGTTGAAATACATTTCGACTTTTTTCTCGAAATTGTACTTCAACATTAATCTCAACATTTCAACTATTTTCTCGACATTTCGACTTTTTTCTTAAGTGTATAATGAAAAAAAAAAATCTTCCTCCTCTAAAATATAATTTTTATTTTCTCCTGCCTGGCCCTGATACTCTTCCGTAGTTTGCATCCTGCCTCAGTGATCGTTAATAAAAACACAAATTTAGTCACAACAAGAATATAGTGATGGAAGTTTTGGACCTTCCCAGTATAAAACACACAAAGCAGCCGGTTCTACGAGACATTTAATGGTTTACGACAAGATATGTGTTCAAATATGAGGATCATTTGGCAGAAAGACCTAGATCTGAGTGAGGAGGATTGGTTAAATATCTTAGTAAGTGCAGGTTAACCGTTTATGACCTACCAACAAGTCGCCTAAGCATGTTTTTACATTTCTCCATACTATACTGCCATTTTATGGAGTTTTTTTATTTGCTATGCATCAAAACAACCCATATAAGCCAATCTTTAATAATCTGTATGTTAGAAGTCCATACTAACTAAATAAATTGCTAAAAAGTGCAAATAACTACCAAAAAAAAATGTCAATGGAAAAAGTAACATCAGGCTTTCAGACCTCAGGAAATGTATCTAGAATGAATTCAAACTAGTTGTTTTTTTTAAATACATAATTTTCTCTATATATATATATATATATATATATATATATATATATATATATATATATATATATATATATATATATATATGTTTACATATGGCGTCTCCATCCGGCCCTGAATTCAGCTTTGCTCACGGTAAACCGTGTGTGTGTGTGTTTGTGTGTGTGTGTGGGCTTGTATAGTGAGTCTGTAGTGTGTGTGTGTGTGTGTCGCTGGGTAATCTTTCATTAAAATCTCTGATAAAAAGCAAGAACGCAAACGTCAACGATGGACGAGCTGTGAACTCGTACCTGATCTATAAATAAACCCCAATGTCAATTATGAAGATTTCCGCAATTTTACTGGATTATTATGTAATTTTTCCAAACAATTTAATGGATTAAAACTCTGGGACTCTAAATGCAGGATATGCAAGTGAAACTCTTCCTGTTTAACATGCAGAAATAATTTTTTTCTGTTTTATTTGGTTGTAATTGTACATACATTTTGAAAATCTATATGTAAACGGGAGCGCCGGCGCTCCGGTGGGTCTTAAAGGCTTAAATATCTTACTAAATACAGGGAAACACATGAGAGTTGAAGGGGAAATTTATTCAGTACAAGATAATTCATAGATTTTATTTCACTCCTTCAAAACCTCATAAATGGGCTTATTAGGAAATAATTTATCTTAAGTGTCAGAGTGAAATAGGGACATTCTTACGTGTGATTTGGGGATGTAAACTAGTGTTTTGGGAGAAAGTACTGGAACAGGTGAGTAAATGGCTCTGTGAGGCCATACCTGTATGTAAATATATCTACCGTATTTTCCCGTCGCGTTTTTTTTCTTCAGTTTTTCATAGCGACTTATGTGTGAAATTATTAACACATTATTACCGGTATATACTTTTACACGTTATTTTCACACTAAACTGCAACTGACGATGAGTCTGACGTAAGCGACGAAGAAGAGGAAGCTGCATCTTCTACCTCTGGAGTTAGCGGAGTTGTTTAAAAGTGACACCGAGGATGAAGGTTTCATTGGATTTTAGTTATTTGGAGTGACACGGATGGTTTGGTAAACTTCTTAGCATGTTATTTATGCTATAGTTATCTGAATAACTCTTAATACGTTATGTTAACATACCAGGCACATTCTTAGTTGTGTCATGTAACGTAAGCATACCGTACAATTATTCAGCCTGTTGTTGCCTTTATTCTAGTTTTACTTTAAATTGCCTTTCAAGACACGTCTGTTCTTGGTGCACTGCAAAAACTCAAAATCTTAACAAGAATATTTGTCTTATTTCTAGTTAAAATGTCTCATTTTTAGTCAAACAAAATCTCATTACACTTAAAACAAGACTCATCACTGGAAAAAACAACAGTTTTCACCTGTTTCAAGTAGATTTTCATTTAAAATAAGTAGAAAAATCTGCCAGTGGAACAAGATTTTTTTGCTTGTAATGAGAAGATAAATCTTGTCCCGCTAGAAGATTTTTCTCCTTATTTCAAGTGAAAATTTACTTGAAACAGGTGAAAATTGTCAAATAAGTAATTTTTCTGGTAATGACTCTTGTTTTAAGTGAAATGAGATTTTTTTGACTAAAAATTAGACATTTTAACTAGAAATAAGACAAATATTAGTGGTAAGATTTTGAGTTTTTGCAGTGTGTTGGATTTTATAAAATAAATTTCCCCCAAAAGTACGATTTATACTCCAGTGCGACTTATAGATGTTTTTTCCTTCTTAATTATGCATTTTATAGCTGGTGCGACTTGTATTCCGGAGCGACTTATAGTCCGGAAAATACAGTAAATATGAACGGGGGATTTTAAATTCTTAGAGCACGGACGAGTCCAGTCGCCCCAGATGTTAAACGATGGATGGAAATGATGTTGGCCAGAATTATCAATGATGAAGAAACGTTGTAACGTAACGCCTGGGAACTGGGAGACATTTCTAAACATGTTGCTGAATGTTTATTTTGGTTATTTTTTAAAAATAAATGAAAGAAGATGTAGATCTGCAGGAGGCCTTATGTCTAGGATTGTATGCTGGATGATCTACTGTCTGTTGATGATGGTGCTACTGTTTGTGTTCCAGTTTGACTGTATGTTTATGGTTGTTTGATTTATTTCGTTTTTTTATTTATTCAAACACAACCAAACCTAAGCTACGTCAGGCCTCCACGTATCAAGACTGACCTCGGAGCTGGATCTTGTTGGTGATATAATCCTCCAGACGACTTCTCAGCTCGGGGTCGTTCTCAAAGTCGTAGAAATGATGTTCCACCCACTGACGGAAAACGTTGAGAACCCTGCGGAGCAACAACGCGGCTAATCAATGCTTCTGGTTGCTGGTTAGAAGGACATCTGACATCAAACGTAATGGTGCATATACAGTAAATACAAAGAAATATGACAATGCAGCGGATGATCTGGTTTTAAAATAAACCAAACCTTTAGACCTTTATCTAAAGCCAGTGCTCAGAGGTGACGCCGTGTTTCCAGAGTTTGTACCACTGGACTCGTTCCTGACAAATGAACAGGTGTTTTTTTAAACTGTTCCTGTAAGTAACATTTAAAAACCCTCAGGTTTTAATGGTCCAAACAAAACCGGTCCAGACCCCGTTACTCCTTATAAGGACACAAATTCAACGGCTAGACAAAAGTAATTCTGTGAGTCACTGAGAACATGAAGTGGAGAGCGTGAACGAGCCAAACAACACCGTGAGGCAGAGACGCAGAGACACACACACACACACACACACACACACACTTCTGTGGCATCGTAAAAGGACTTCAGGACATAAAAAGAAAGCCATTTAAAAGCTTTCATACTGATGTAAAACATCCTCCTGGCCTTATTTCAGTGGGGGAAGACCAGGGCTCTGAGTGTAGACTGTAGAAGAAGAACTGGACAACCCCGCTGTGATTTCATCTGCAGGTTTCTGAAGCCTCTTTTTTCCTCACACGACACGGCGCTTTGTTGCAGACGAGCAGAACCAAAAGTCCTGGCCAAACCTTATTTCTAGTGATGCACCGAATGTTCGGTAACTGAAATTGTTTGGTCGAAAATAGCAAAAAAAACAAAACACTTTTGCTGTTCGGTGGAATAAGTGGGGAAAAAAACAAACAATTAATAATGGCATGTTTAGAGGATGCAAAAGAAGTGGATAAAACAAAACAAAGAAAAAGAAAATCAATCCCTTTCCCATATTAACACTTGTATGGGAAAGGGAGTGATTTTCTTTTTCTTTTTTTTGTTTTATCCACTTCTTTTTCACTTTTTTTACAATGCACTTAAATGCATTTTTTGTTTTTGTTTCAAGGCCTATGTTACAATTTTCAGCAGTCAGTTATAGGCCCAATGTAAGCTCAAAGATGGCCAAAAAATGTATTTTGCTAATTTATTTTTTTCAATTATTGTGCATTGTTGGTATAATGTCTGCTGGAATATTTAAAAATGCTGGGAAATTAAAAAATGTTCAGTTGTTCATGTTCAAAAATATTTCTACCTTGTAAAAAATAAAGTCGTATTATTAAATATATTATAAATATATAAATATAACTTCACAAGATGCTCAATATTCCTCATTTTAACACAGGGAGAAGAAGACTGCTCTTCCTGTTAGAGTTCTTGTAAATTATGACTTTATTCTCGTAATATTACGACTTTATTCTCATAAATTACGACTTTATTCTCGTAATATTACGACTTTATTCTCGTAATATTACGACTTTATTCTCGTAATGTTACGACTTTATTCTCGTAATATTACGACTTTATTCTCGTAATGTTACGACTTTATTCTCGTAATGTTACGACTTTATTCTCGTAATATTACGACTTTATTCTCGTAATGTTACGACTTTATTCTCGTAATATTGGATTTGTACGGCTAGTTTGTCGGGGGAGTTTGTACCCACGCAGCTACTGAAGTGAAATGACCTTTCAGACGCCTGTCAGAAACTTAAAACAGAAGTTTAATGCGACAAGTGTTGACGTTCATGTTTGAGCCCAACCAAAATTTGCTGGACTTGTCTTAACTCAGGAAGGTTCCTTTAAAAGGACCGACGTAAACCTGTAAACTCCAGCTGTACCTGAGTTGGACCGGCTGCACGTATTCCCGTCGGAACCTCTGCACCTCGGCCGCCATCGGATGATCTCCGTTCCAGAGAGACTCCTGGTCGTCCTCAGCCTTTTCCAGGTCGGGGATTTCAATCCTGAGAAGAGACGTGGGATTAGCAGAGCCTGACTGATTAGAGTCGATTATAGTCCGTACGATGATTAATACACCAAAATAAAAGGAAGCGCTGCGTTTCACTGTGTAAACACCACAATTTAGGAGGACACTGATGTGTCTCCAGGCCAGCCGAGACGCTGTCCCAGCTTGTTCTGGGTCCGTCCCGGGACGTCTAGCAGGTTGCACATGAAAGATGTCGTCCTGATGCTCAAACCACGTCAACATCCAGTTAACGGAGGGGCTGCTTGGTAGATTCATACTGAAAGCAACTGTACTGACGGCTGCAGTGGGCGGGGCTAAAGATGCAGGGGGCGGGGCTAAAGCTGCGCTGCAGAAGTGGAGGGAACAGTGGGAACAGCCAACTCATATAGCTGCACATCTTCAGTTTCCTATTTCACCATAGATCACACTTTGGGACGCCTTCTTTATATTTTAGCTTATTTCCGCGTAGATAAGAGTGAGTTTGATGCTCCTTAACAAGTTTGGTCCTGGATCAACATCAACCGTCAACGAGCCCTTGCTCCCGGTGGTTGATTTATGGTTCAGTGTCACACCAACGCAGAGCCTACACAAGGGCTGGACGATATATCGAGATTTTAATATATATCGATATATTTTCAAACGCGATATGGTACGAGACAATATCGTTTATATCGATTATTAAATTTTTTTTTAATGATTTTGATATAGCTTATTTTGTGACAAATTGACTTGAATGTTTTATTTGAGATTTGCACAAATGTTTTGTTATTTGCACAACTGTCAACCTCAGTGGAAAAGTCTGCCTGTTACTGTCTACATTGTATTAATTGCACAGTGTATTTTAATTTAATTGTTATGCAGGAAAGGGATATTTGTTTTATTTTATTCAAGAAGCATTTTTATTCTATATATGCAGGCAGTTTATTTTTATTTCATTTGTTTTATACATTTTGATATTGTGCAGACCTCTGTTAATAAAGGAACCTGTGTGACATTTGGCACGAGGCTTTGTATTAAAAATTACTGTTTTTTTAAGGGTTTGCCTCAGAAAAAAATGAAGCTAACAGAGATGCTAACAGAGATGCTAACAGAGATGCTATGCTATAATGCTTTGGGGGAAACCCCAATTATGTCACAGAAAAAATATGGATATATATCGAGTATCGCCATTCAGCTAGAAAATATCGAGATATGACTTTTGGTCCATATCGCCCAGCGCTACCCTACGCCGTTGGCTACGCCATCGATTTAACGCGGAACCATAATTCAGGCGAAGCTGCAGTCTGTCTGCGATGATCACTGACACAGCGGGTCGGAGCGGATTTGGTCATGATGTTTAAACTCTGTTTTGTGATTAATAAGCACGGTTTTTATTTATTTTGCGTTGGATCAATATAGCAAATAAAATCGTTGGGACCATCCAGCTCCTCAACCATCAGTTATTGTTTCGCGTGATCAGTTCAGGTAAAAACGGCAGTCAAATCAACAAAAATGTCAGTTTGCTGGATGAAATATATTAATTCCTGATAAAATAAGTGTGTTAGTGCACAGCTCTGCTCCTGTACGCATGTGAATGAGTGTACGTTTGTGTGTACATGAAAGTACAATCTGCATTGAGGATTCTCGCGTCGGGAATCCCGGTCTGTGATTGGACGCTGCCTCCGCGTCGCCGCTGCTCATTTGCATAAAGTTCAGATTTTTCAATTTCAAATTGACCCTGCTGCCTCTCGGGTGCGTTTTCGTAGAAACTGAATGGCAGCCGGCTGCCTGTGACGCCCGCGACGCTCTCAGTGTGAATGCAGGGTAAGGATGTGTGCAGCCGCCCTGCAGAGGAAACGACTCCTCCTGCAGCCCCTCCCTCCAGACGACGACCACGGATGAGCAGGAACCCAGACCAACTACCAGACTATTCTGCAGACCATTAGGCACCACATTATTAGGCGCAATATCAATAAACAGGTCTATTTTCATACATAAGACGCACCGGGTTTTAAGGCGCATGATAAACCTGTTCTCTGATTGGTTCATCGTTGCCAGCGATAGCGACACCTGAAGTGTGAGGTTGGAACAACGTTGTATTCCAACATTTGATTATAATTAGATTTACTTTGTAATAGTCTATAATTCATTATATGGACAGATCTGCATTTATGAGCCTTACAAATGTAATTAGATGGTGGACTTGTTTTTTGGCTGACGGTCAAATCTGGAGGCAAGAAGACGGTCATCACGGTTGGATAAGGTGGTCTGTAGTAGGTTTACCTACTTATGGGAATTAACTAAGTATTGAGGAAATAACGCTGGACTCAGATGAAAACTCAGATGACCCAGCTTTCCACCAGACCTTAAACGCACCATGTACAGACGAATCTGTGAGGCTTCTTGGAGGAAAACGTCTCAAAACATTTGTGCGTATTTAAGGATTTGTGTGTGTAGGAGGCTTTTTGAATTTGTAATTATCGTTTTGTCCGTAACTTTGAGCAAGTTACGGACAAATCTAATAATACGCACAAATCCGATAATACACAAATGTTTGGAGTGGATTTTCTCTCCGTAGGTCGTCATCATCAGAAAGGTGGAGGTGCAATTTACAAGAGCCGAACATTTCAGAGATGACGGTACCTTTCTATGAGCAGAGTGAGAAGCTCCTGGGGTTTGCAGAACGATCGGTAGGTCGTTAGAAATGTGCGCACAAAGTTGGGATCTGAGGAAAAAGGCAAGGCAAGTTTATTTGTACAGCACAATTCAACACAAGGTAATTCAAAGTGCTTTACATCAATATTAAAAGCGGCAAGACACAATTAAACAGTAAATAACAAATACAATGAAATAAAATGATAAGAGGTAAAATAATAAAAAAACAAGTTGTTAAAAAGTAAGGGCAGTAGAATACAGCAGGTACATCTCATTCTTACAATGGCAAGAATTACGTTTCTATACCGTCAAAACGTACAAAGACCAGGTCAAATACAGTATTACAAAAGTAATCTGTAAAAATTTTACGGTGAATTAAACCAATTTGACAATTTTATGCCACAATGCCTGTTTACAGGTCTTATTTTACACAACTAACGAGAATTACGTTTCTATACGGTCAAAACGTACAAAGACCAGGTCAAATACAGTATTAGAGTAATGAGAAAAGAGTAAAAAAGAGTGACATACAGGACTGTCTCAGAAAACTAGAATATTGTGATTTTCTGTAATGCAATTACAAAAACAAAAATGTCATACATTCTGGATACATTACAAATCAACTGAAATATTGCAAGCCTTTTATTATTTTAATATTGCTGATCATGATTTACAGCTTAAGAAAACTCAAATATCCTATCTAAAAAAATTTGAATATTCTGGGAATCTTAATCTTAAACTGTAAACCATAATCAGCAATATTAAAACAATAAAAGGCTTGCAATATTTCAGTTGATTTGTAATGAATCCAGAATGGATGACATTTTTGTTTTTGTAATTGCGTTACAGAAAATAAAGAACTTCATCACAATATTCTAATTTTCTGAGACAGTCCTGTATACCTTGTGGTCATGGCTGCTGTAGCCTATTTTAATTACCGGTATATGCCGTCCCTTGTTGGCTTGTGTCATGTTCTTTCCTTTTGATTTTGGTTTCATGTTGTGTAGTGTTTCTTTTTTCTTTTTCAGACCTTATTGAACACAGGTTTGAGACATTTTTGCTCATACGTGCAGCGCTTTTTTTGTGTGCTATATGGATGTTTTATTCCAATGATTATTTGTTGTGATGAGTTTAACTCCCCATACCACCTTAAAATGTTGCTATATGGCTCACTTGTGTTTTCGCCTTGATGAGTGATTATTTTCACCTGTGCTCATTACCACACCTGTGGTTATTTATACGGGTTCCTTTCTCTGTGTTGCTTTTGCCCTGATGAAGGCCAGATAGGCCGAAACATGTTGGCAGCCGTCTTTGAATAAAGGCTTTTTATCTTTTTATCCACCTCGTCCCAAGTGCCTGGATATCTTGCTTCTATTTTTCTTATTTTACACAACTGACGAGAATTACGTTTCTATACGGTCAAAACGTACAAAGACCGGGTCAAATACAGTATTAGAGTAATGAGAAAAGAGTACAAAATAGGCCTGTGTTGAAAAAATCGATTTCCCAATTCTAAATCGATTCTCATATTAATTCCTAAAAATCGATTCCTATGTCTAAAGATCGATTTTTTTTTTTTTTTTTTATTTATGTTTTTTTTTTCCATCATTACCACTTTTGGTTATTTTTTTGTTTATCCCCAAAAAAGGAATGTTTTGTTGGACACGAAAATAACTGGTGCCATGTTTTTGCCTTTAAAAATGTTTAAAGGTATGAAAACATTAAAGTGTTAATAATTAAAGGGTTATAGTTGCATAAATTGTCTATATTTCATTACTTTATATACTGTCTTGGGGTTACATTTGCAAAAAATGCTAAAAACCAAATGCTCAAAAATTAAAAACCCAAATAGACAAAAGACGAAAAAGACAAAAGGACGAAAATGGAACAAATAAAAACGTAATGTGGGAAAAAATAAAACCGATTTCATCCGTCTCTGTTTCCTCCCTGGATCTGTTTGATAATTCTGACCCATGATGTTTCTGAAAGCAGTTCTATCAGCATTCTGGGAGCTGATTGGTCCTTACAGCACCATTAGCTGCAATACTTGCTGTTGAATCTCAATATAATACTAGTAGTAATATTTTGCAGAACTACAGTCATATAATTCATGCAACAGCTCAAAAAAACGTTTTAATAACAATAACCCAAATCAATATCGGAATCGAATCAAATCTTGATAATCGATTCTAAATCTTAACAATCGGAATCGAATCGATTCTTGACATTTGAATTGATCCCCAGCCCTAGTACAGAAGAGTGACATATATGATAAACGGGTGTTTTTGTTACTCGACCGCAGCAGCGGCGTTGTGGTCTTACCAGCATACATGTGGTACGTGAGCCTCTCGATGAGCTTGACCACGGTGCCGGCCTTGATGATGGGGATGCCGGTCTTGCTCTGGACCTTGTCCTCGAACACGATGTTCTCCTCGGAGTCCTGCACGGCGAAGCGGTACACGTCCTGCGAGGGCAGCCTGAGCGGGTGTCCCTGCTCCTCCGTCTGCAGCACCGTGTCCAGCATGCGGTCCAGCGTGGAGCGGTACTGCAGCGTCACCAGCGCCGCCATCCACGACGCCTTCTCCTCCGCCGCCCGCGCGCCGAACACCACGCAGTTCTCGTCCTTGCTGATCAGCTCGAAGGCGTGCCGCAGCTCCGGCGAGTCCTCGCGGTCCACGATGCGGTTCTTCCGCAGCACGAACTTCTCCTTGAGCCGGTACTCGGCGCCGCTGCCGGTGCCGGGCAGCCGCGAGCTCTGGTTGGCCTTGCAGCTGATCATCAGGCCGTCGAACAGGAAGTTGTGGCGCTCGTGCTTGGCGCCGGCGCGCGTCAGCGGGCCCTCCAGGATGAACTCGCTGCAGCACTGGCCGATGTCCTTGCCCTCCCAGCCGTCGATGCTCTTCTGGATGTCATTCATGCGCTTGATGGCCAGGTGTTTGCTGCGGATCTGCCGGCTGTACAGCCGGTACATGGGCTCGCTGCAGGGAGATAGGGAATCATGAATTATCAACTGTTTCTAATAGAGAGAATGTGCATGACGTCACAGATGCGACTTCACAGCGGGTTTCTCCCACTGAGTGGCAGTAAGACTGAGCGGCAGAAAGACATAAAGACTGAGTGGCAGAAAGACTGAGTGTCAGAAACACTGAGTGTCAGAAAGACTGAGTGGCAGAAAGACTGAGTGGCAGAAAGACTGAGTGTCAGAAAGACTGAGTGGCAGAAAGACTGAGTGGCAGAAAGACTGAGTGTCAGAAAGACTGAGTGGCAGAAAGACTGAGTGTCAGAAAGACTGAGTGACAGAAAGACTGAGTGGAAGCGTAAACTTTCAGTTTGAGCAACTGGAAAACATCTAAAATGGGAAAGAGCTGTTGTGCGAGCGACTGTACTCACAGACTACGTTTACATGCAACCGGAATATTAGCAATTTTGCACGTCAATGCAGACCCTCTATTGGTTCCAGATCAATAAGCTAACTCTAAATGTAAAGAAATCTAACTTTATGATCTTCTGCAACAAAAATAAACCTTATCCAAAAGAAGCAGCTAAAATATTAATTAACGGAACTGAAATCCTTCAAGTATCACACATAAAATCTCTGGCTGTTGTTTTTATGGAACGCTGAAACAGTCAAAATTAAATAAATAAATAATTAAATCATTAAATAAATGTACAATGAAATAAATATAATTGGAAATACATAAAAATATACTTTAATATACAATTAAATAATCAAATGTATCATTAACTAATTAAATGATAAATATATATTTAATTGGATATACATTAGTTGAAGTGACGGTTTAAATAAATTCATGATGTGCTTCAGCCAATGCAGGAACCATGAAATAATTAAATATGTAATGAAATAATGAAATATATATCCAATGAAATATTCACAATTTAATTTTTTTTTATTGTATATTAAATAAATTATATATTTATGTATTTCCAATTTTATTTATTTCATTGTACATTTATTTAATGATTGAATTAATTAATAATGTATTTGATTTTGACTGTTTCAGCATTCCATATGTTTTGGATGAAGGTCTAAATTGGAATAATTATATTAATCAAATTTGAAAAAGATCAATGAAAATGCTTGGCATACTGAAAAAAGTTGATCCGTCCCTCTGCTCACTTTACTCTGTATTAAAGTTTCCTATTTCCATTTATGAATTACTGCAATATTGTCTGGTCTGCAACTTATCCAACTATTCTCAACAAATTACTAATAATCCACAAAAGATTCTTAAGAACAATCTCTCAGTCTGGTAGAACCATCTGCACCTCTTTTTATGAAATATTCACTATTATCCATCATAAAATTCCTGTTTTCCACTCATGCTTGTTTGTACATAAGTTTATCAATAGAAAAAACAAGATCTTCCTGTCACTTTCCAGCAGTTTTTTACTTTTTCATCTGATTTTAATTCATACCCAACTAGACACAGTGGCAATCTTCATTTACCCTTCTGTGGAACATCTGGTCATCAATTTAATATTACATTTAGATCCAAAACTCTGGAATGACTTGAATGTGTCGCTGAAGTCAACATTATATTTATCCTCCTTCAGAAAGTTATTAAAAAAACATCTTATTCTGTCTTAACCTTCAATCTTTAACTTTAATGTAATCCAGACCTTGTATCCATTTTCTCTTTTACGTTTATATTTATAATTTTTTAAATTTGTTGTACATTATCTTTGTTATTTCATCACAGTTGTTGATGGGATGAACTCTGTACAAGCCCTTCAGGCTTTGTTCCCTCCATGCACTGTTTTAAAAAAAAATTGTGCTAAATAAATAAATGAAATGAAATGACGAGGAGAGAAGGCCGGCCAGGATTAAGCGGTAATAATGTGCGTCGTCATGGAGACGGCGTGTACCCGGGCTTGCGGCGGAGCTGGTGCTTGGCGTAGATTCGCTCCACGCTGGACTGGAAGTTCAGCATCGCCGTAATCGCCTGTTTCAGACATTCTCTGTCGTCTTGGTCTTGACTGCGCTCCTGAAGTTGCTGCAAAAACAAACAGAGAGGCTGGACGTGTGAAATATGTCGTAAACAAGAGAACCACAGGCGTTTTAATAAGACGTGCATCTAAAAATGTAAGATAACAATGGCTGAATCAAACTCCGCTAGTCTGAACAAACCCGGCTGAACCTTTAGGTAAATACAGGCCGTCTTCAGGTTGGACCGAGGTCAATTTATTACTTTTTAATACCATTTTCAAACTAAATTTAAGACCAAAAAGACAAGTCACTAAGAAATCCAGCGCTGACGTCAAGGTTGCCAGATCTGACAGGATCCAGCCCAAATGTGACGAAATAATGAAAACCCAGCCCAAATCATACATTCTCTATGTTAAAACCGTAAATTATTAAATGTTGAGTAAATTTCAAACCATAAGCAAATTCAGCCAAAAAAAGTTCAGGCTCCAAACAAAGACTACAATTAAATTGAGTAGATTAAAGCAAATATAATATCAGTGAGTTTATTGTGTAAGTTTCTACTTTTCTCTGCCATAATGGAAACTTTTTTGTTAATAATTTCTCCTAAATATTTAGTAAAAACCAGGAAAAGCAGCCCAAATTTTAGCAACTGCCCCGTCCTATATTTTTCAGCTCAATTGGGCTGAAACCCGCCCAACCTGGCAACCCTGACTGAGGCCTCTAACAACTGGTAAACAAAACAATTTAATAAACTTTTCCTTTTCAAAGTGTAAGAAAATTTTTAAATAATCACTAGACA